>NW_026125591.1:0-163438 GCF_943737965.1 Phodopus roborovskii
CCCCTACCATCTTTACTAAGGCCCTTCATAAAGATCTGGCCAGCATCAGGATCCATCTCTGCCAGGTGACCTTCCTCCAGCACGTGGACGACCTACTTCTAGCAGGAGCCACCCAGCAGGACTGCATGGAAGGAGCAAAAGCACTGCTGCTGGAACTGTCAGATCTGGGCTATAGAGCTTCTGCCAAAAGGCCCAGATCTGCAGGAGAGAGGTAAAGTACCTGGGGTACAGTCCACGGGATGGGCAAGGATGGCTGACAGAGGCTCAGAAGAAAACCGTAGTCCAGATACCAGCCCTAACCACAGCCAGGTAACTGAGTTTACCCCTGGGACAGCTGGTTTTGTGAACAGTTTCTGCATCCCAGGGTTCAAGACCTCTAGCAGCCCCTCTCTACCCACTGACTAAGAAAAAGAAAAAAAAAAAAATTCTCTTGGGCTTCAGAGCATCAGGAGGCATTTGATGCCATTAAGAAGGCCCTGCTGAGTACACCTGCATCCATTTCCTGGGATGTAACTAAACCTTTTACCCTTTATGTAGATGAGTGTAAGGAAATAGCCTGATGGGGGTTTAACTCAATCCCTGGGGCCATGAAACAGACCAGTGGCTTATCTGTCAAGGAAGCTTGATCCCCTGTAGCCAGTGGATGGCCTGGCTGTCTAAAAGCTATCGTGGCCGTGTGGTACTAGTCAAAGAAGCTGACTTTTCCTGCACTACTGTCCGCCAGTAAGAAAGACGCATCACACAGATAGGATCCTTCTGCGATAATAGCTTTAATGCTTCTTGAGAGGCAGAGCATAAGCCACCAACTGTGGTGAGTGAAGACCCTGGAGCAAAAACCCACACCCTTAAATAGAAACTCAGCCTCGCTTAGACGCGCTACCCCTTGACTGGTTGCTTGCTCATCAGGCCAAATGAGGCCATGGGAGAGGCGCGGGAGAAATCCCCTTGCACATGCACACAGGATTGTTTATGCCAACCTGCCAGCCGGATGCCAGTGCTATCTTTAATTGAGAATGTAGGGATGGCTCCTTACATCTCCCTTTTTTCTTATTTAATGATAAGGCTTTTATATTTTCACAAGCCAATAGGTCACCCATATGTTGAGGGATAGAGTCAGAGGTCGCACTTCCCAAATAAACATTAAGACCGTGTACAAGAGTCGCCATCAGGCTGTTAGCTTGACCTGAGGGGCTCTTGACCTGTCCTCTGCCGTTTTTTCTCTGGGAAAGGGGAACTAGGGCAGGTAACCCTTATGCAGGACAACGTGCCTCCCAGAGAGGCCTGCCTATTGAGCAACTCTCTGTGCAATGCCTTCCTCAACATCCCTCATGGGCTTCTCAAGCCAGACACTCTACCCTGTGCAATGAGCTTAGGCCCGGGTGTGCAAGAGCTATCCGGCCGGTGGCCTATTGCTTAAGCATAGACAGCCAAACATCAGCTGACGTCCCACTATCAAGTGTGGCAAGTGCCTGGGCGATAACCACCTTATCTCTTTTTGCCTGATTCTGAGTTTTGCAAACCAGCCAAAGAAGCAACAGCAGACCACAGCAGATGGCTGCAAAGAATAACCCCATCCCCACCCATTCCTTAAAAATAGGAAACAGCTGACGCAATCCAAGATGATAGGCCCTCCATCAGGGTGGAATTAATCTGGATAATAGCGGTCCTCAATTCTCGGAGTGTCTGTTCAAATTCTGCGGTCCAATTCTGTAACATGAACTGAGAAAGACTCTTAGACAAATTAGCTGCTTTGGTAAAATTTTCATATTGAATGGAGGTGACACATAAACCAGGAGCTTCTGCTCACAGCCCAATTGGGCCAATTGCCATAATATGTCCAACTGCTCCTGTACTAAATCTATACGTTGGTTCACCAACATCAAGCCCCCTGAATTTGAGTATTGGCTGAAGTCTGTTTATCCAGAGCCTCCGAAACTGTCCTTAGGCAAAAAGGCTAGACCCAGCTCCCTATTGGTGGCAAAGAATCGGGAAAGACCTGAGCATTATACATCACTGGCATTGGAAATGGGAACGTTGACATGATTCCCCAACGAGGCGGGGCTGGGATGCTGAGTATCATCAGTGACATCAGGGGGGAGCAGTCGGCTCCCTCTTTGTTGTCCTCAGGTCTCCACATCTTTCTGCTCCAGGACCATCCGAGTGAGTCTTTCTGGGACCCAGAAAGGATTTTCTTCATTCTGTGGGAAAACACAAACAGCTCCCCTGGATCTTATTAGAATAGGATCCGGGCCTTTCCATTCATTGGTTAACACATCTTTCCATTTTACCAGTTCCTTAGGTCGACATGGGTCTGAGCAATGTCGCTCTGCCGCAGACCGACCATGTTCATCCATGTTTAAAAATTCATGGTGAAAAGTGCCATTGCTATAGCAACCCATGGCACGGGGGCAAACCCATCATTATTCCCCCTTTTTGCTTAAGGAGATATGATTTGAGTGTGCAATGTGCACGCTCAATAATGCCTTGTCCTTGAGGATTATATGGCAAGCCCGTGACATGTGTGACTTGCATTTGTGCACAAAACTGTCTGAATTTTTGAGAAGTATAGGCAGGCCCATTGTCAGATTTAAACATTTAGGCTTACCCCAGGCACTCCATGCCTCAAGACAGTGTTGAATCACGTGGGAGGTTTTCTCCCCCAGTGAGTGGTGTGGCATGGAGAACGCCAGAGCAGGTGTCTATTGATACATGCACATATTGTAACTTTCCAAAGGATGAGACATGGGTCACATCCATCTGCCAAACCTGTAAGGGCTGAATGCCTCTGAGGATTAATTCCAAAATGGGGTGCAGGCAGAAACTGACAACAGTGTTGACAATTGACAACAATCTCACGAGCCTCCTTCCTAGTGATGGAAAAACGGCGTCGCAGGGTTTCAGAAGTCACATGAAAATTCTTGTGAAATTGGCGGGGCTAGAACATGGCAACCAATCTAGTTGCTTTGTCAGCCAAATCATTACCTAAGGCCGTGGGTCCTGGTAGCCCGGAATGTGCCCTTATGTGAGTAATAAAGAAGGGCTGCCCTCTAGCAAGCAGACAATTTTGGATGTCCAGAAAAATGATTGCAACCTTGCTGGTCATTTTTATAATGCCAGCCGTCTCTAACAATTTTACAGCGTTAACTACATAAGATGAACCTGACACGATGTTCAATGGACCCTGAAACCTTCCAAAACTACCATGCATTCCACCACTCTGAGGCGATGTTTCCTGAAATTGTTTGGAGTATATTTTGCCCCCTCCACCACAAAAAGCTCCCAATCCTGTCTTAGACCCATCAGTATACACCACCAGTCCATTTTTAATAGGATGACTTGAGGTAATTTTGGAAAAATCATAGGCTGGTTAAGGGCAAATTGTAAAAGTGGATGTTTAGGATAATGATTGTCTATCTTTCCAACAAAGGTTGTGACCAAAATAGCCCAATCATTTGAAGTAGCGGCAAGGGTGGCAACATGTACAGCATTATAGGGTACAATCAGCAAATTAGGTTCAATGCCGAAGTGCATGAGGGAGGCCTTTAATCCTCTCATGGCCAGTTGGGCCACCGAGTCCGGGTACCAATCAATAACTTTCATTGGAGAAGCATTAGGGTGTATCCATAATAAAGGACCTTGTTGCCATAATACTGCGGTCGGAAGCCCTTTTGTCCTGAACACGCATAGAGTAATCGGTTTATTTTCCTCTATGCGTGACAATTGAGCCATCTGTATGGCTGCTTCCACCTTTAGTAAAGCCTGTCTTGCGGCGGGAGTCAATTCTCTTGGGGATGCAATGTGGCTATCTCCCTCCAACACATCAAACAAAGGCTTAAGCTCGGCGGAGGGAAATTTTAGAAAAGGTCTGAGCCAATTTATGTCCCCCAATAACTTTTGAAAATCATTAAGAGTATGTATATAATCCTTTCTGATTTCTAATCTCTGCGGCACAGTCTTATCTGGAAAGATCTTGGAACCTAAAAAATGTCCAGTATCCGAGATTTGTACTTTATCTGTGGCTATATATAGGCCTCTCTTCTCCAATGCTTGCAACAATACAGGATATGCCAGTTTTAAAAGATCAAAATCTTTATGACATAGCAAGATGTCATCCATATAATGCAACAGCATCAGAGAAGGGAATTGTCTTTTAACTGGGGCCAAGGCTTCATACACATACAGCTGACAGATGGTTGGACTATTTGCCATGCCTTGTGGTAAGACCTTCCACTGAAACCTCTTGTCCGGTTCAGCATGATTTATAGATGGTAAAGTAAAGGCAAATCTGGGTCTGTCATGCTCATGTAAAGGTATGGAAAAAAAACAATCCTTAATATCCACAATCAATAGCGGCCAAAATTTGGGAAGCGTGGGTAAGCACCGGTAGACCGCGTTGTATGGGGCCAAAAAGCTGCATTTGCTCATTAATAGCGCGTAAATCATGAAGCAAGCGCCATTTTCCAGATTTATTTTTAATTACAAAAATTGGAGTATTCCATGGTGAGGTGGAGGCCTCAATATGGCCTAATTTTAATTGCTCCTCTATAAGCTGATTCACCGCTTGTAATTTTTCAGAGGTAAGTGGCCACTGAGGAACCCATACCGGATCCTCCGTTTTCCAAGGTATGGGTCGTACTGCCTCAGTGGCACCTAGGAAAACCCAGACCCTGTCTATTTCTATTGGGGTTAGGAGCAACGGGCTTAAGGCACCCCTGTTCATAGCGGCCCAAACCGTTGCCCTGCTGATATCCCATCTTGCCCATGATCCCCTGAGTCTGTGGTGAATATTCGTTTGTCAGCATCAGTCCCATGTCTTGCATGACATCTTGTCCCCATAGATTCACAGGCATCGGTAATACATAAGGAGTAAATTGCCCTTTTTGACCCTCCTGGGTTCTCCAGCTAAGGGGGGCGGCACTGATAGTGGGGCAGGACTTATAGCCAAGACCCTGTAAAGAGTGTGATGATTCCACCATTGGCCATGTCTTTGGCCACCAGTAGGTGGAGACAATGCTCTTATCAGCCCCCGTGTTCAAAACGCCTTCAAATTTCTTTTCATTTATCCAAAGTGTAGTTTTTGGCCTACTATTTAAAGACATGTCCAAATAGGCAGAGTCCGTTCCTGAGGACCCCATTTGTTTTGGGACACCATCAATGGGCCCATGTTGGTTATCATGAGGTAGGAGCAGCAATTGTGCAATCCTGTCTCCCTGACTGATGGAGAAAACCCCGGTAGGGCTTGAGCATAGTGCCTGTATCTTGGGGGTGTGGGCATCATCCACAATTCCTGGATGTACTATGAGCCCCCGTGCTATAAGGGAGCCTCGCCCAAGGATCAATCCCATAGTGCCTGAAGGCAGAATAATTGATTCTAAAGGCACGGGCTGAATACCCATTTGGGGCATTAGTAAGATTGAGGAGGCGGCACGCAGGTCCATTCTGATGGTTCTGCTTGGCCACTCTCCTGGTTCCCTTCCAGAGATTTGACAAATCGGTTCCCATATCTTCGAGGGCCCTGGGACCAAGGGCCCGTCTGCCCGTTTTTGACACCTCAAGGGTCGGAGCCTCTGTCGGAGGGAGGAGTCTCCCTTTAATGTCTCTAACAGATCTGCATTGCTCCGCCCGATGGTAGCCTTTGCCACATCGGGTGCAGAGGCTCGCCCTAGGGGCGTTGGACATTTTACAGTCCTTTTTTATGTGCCCTGGTTTTCCACATCCAAAACATGTCTTACCGGGAGGTTTTTTGTTCTGCCTTTGCGCCTGGATAATTGCCGCCACTAAACCTGTATTGCTCAGAGGCCCCCCTATCTCCCTACATACCCTGAGCCAATCCTGTAGCCCCTTATTTTTTCGAGGTGCTATAGCGGTGCGACATTCTTGGGTAGCTTGTTCAAAAATCAATTGTTCTAGCAGGGGCATGACTTGTTCAGTATCCCCGAAAATGCGTTCTGCTGCTTCTGTCATCCTGGCTACAAAGTCTGAGAAAGGTTCCTGGGGGCCCTGCTTGATCTTAGTAAGCTGACCACTACCCTCCCCTTTACGGGAGAGCGACTTCCAGGCCTTAATGGCTGTAGCTGAAATTTGTGCATAAGCTCCCCAATGATAATTCATTTGATTATTAACATGAGGGCCCTGCCCAGTGAGTAAATCAAAAGTCCAGGCTTGCTGCTCTGGAGTTATTGCAGCAGCATTAGCTCTTGCCTGTGTTTGGGCCGCCTCATGCCAGAGGGCCCTCCATTCCATATATTGGCCCATGCTGACCAGAGCTGCTTTTGCAATGGTCTCCCAATCTGCAGGAGTCAAATGATACAGGGCCAATCTTTCTAGTTGAACTATGGTAAAATTTGCTGTAACTCCATATTTTCTGACTGACTCCGCCAATTCCTTTATTTGATTATAATCCACTGGGGCGGCCACTCTCCCTCGGTCCGCATTCTGGAAAACTGGAAATGCGAGGTGTAACGAAGCCAGCTTTCTTCTGACCCCTGACGGGATTAAGGAGAAGCCTTCTCTACGGGATCCTCGGGTCCCTCGGTTATCAAGCTCATATGGAGGCAGAGGAGCAGAAGGCAATAAAGCAGAAGGCTTCTTGTCCCCTTTCTTAATAGTAATAGGAAAGCCAAAATCATCATCGGGGGTGGTACCTTTCCCCTTCATGTCTGGCGGCCTCTTCCTCCAAGTCCGCCTCCTCTTCCTTGTCCAAGACATCAGACTCAGAGGGGCCTTCAATACCCGGGGCCTCCAGATATAACTTAGGATAGAGGCCGCTTGAGCTCTCCCCTTTTCTTTAGGTCTATCTTTTTTAGACCTCCTAAGAGATTTCTTTGGTTTCTCCTCCTGACTATCTTTTCCAGAGGGTCCTTTTTCACTTTTAGTTTTTTTTTGCGTGCACCCATCCTCTCGCTTTGTTCAGCTTCTGATAGACTATCCTGAAACTCGGTTAAAATCCCTTGTCCCTCCGCAATAGCAGACTTACAATCCTCATCCTCTAAACAATTTTCTATCATTGTCCAGATGGCCATAGCGCTAGGCCCAAGTTCTCCATTGACCCGAGCACGCTCATGATCCCTTCCTAACTTCCTCCATGAGGCCAATGAGAGAGAGCCCGAGACCGTGAACCAGGGAGCTACACTGTCTACATCCTTGACAAATCGCTGTAGGAGTCGGTGAGATAGCTTCAGATCCCGCTGTGTAAGGATTGATTGCAGTGCTGTAACAGTGGAATGCGTAGAGCCCATGGCTGCGCGAAGGACAACCGCAGCTTCTCTACGTCCGTCTTACAAGCATTGGTACCACGTGTAACCGAAAGTGGATCTGGAGAGCCTCGCTTTTTTATTTACAAAAAGACTTAAGAGGCGCAGCGTACTGCGGCTTATCTACGTCCAACTTAAGTACAGAAATCTCCTTAGCAGCGGCCTCGATGGTAACAAAAGAGGATCAACAGAAAGAGAATGAAAGCAATACCAACCAATACTAAAGCCTCTACGGACCCCTCCCCACGGCTCCTGCAGATTCAACCCAAAATCAAAGATGTTATGAGGGATCAGTCATACCTTACTGAACTTACCTCCTCGCAGTTCTGAATTCTCCCAACTCGAAACTTGGGGGACTTCGATGGTGCTGACGATGGATTGGTCGAGTTCCCGGGTTTCAGCAACAGTTGTCCCGCGCTACCGTCTCACCAGCAAGAACGACGCATCACACAGATAGGATCCTTCTGCGATAATAGCTTTAATGCTTCTTGAGAGGCAGAGCATAAGCTTACACCAACTGCAGAGCGAAGACCCCGGGAGTAAAAACCCACACCCTTATATAGAAACTCAGCCTCGCGTAGGACATGTCACTCCCGGACTGGTTGCTCGCTCATCAGGCCAAATGACACCACGGGAGAGGCGCTGGAGAAATCCCCTTGCACAGGCGCACAGGCTTATTTATGCCAACCGCAGGCCGGATGCCAGCGCCATCTTGTAATGGAGAATGTAGGGACGGCTCCCTACAGCTGACAAGCTGATTTGGGGCAGAAAGTAACCATAAGAGCCCCCCATGCACTGGAGAGCATCGCCCAGCAGCCCCCAGACCTATGGATGACCAATGCTTGCATGACTCACTACCAAAGCCTGCTTCTCACTGAGAGAATTACCTTCCTCTGCCAGCCACCCTCAACCCTACCACTCTACTACCTGAGGAGACTGATGAACCGGTGATTCATGACTGCCATAAACTGCTGGTAAAAGAGACTGGAGTTTGCAAAGATCTCACGGACATCCTGCTGGCCAGGGAGGCATTGAACTGGTTGACCAATGGGAACAACTACATGGTACAAGGTAAAAAATTGGCTGGGGAAGCAATGATGGGCCAGCAGCCTGCCAGATGAAACCTCAGCATGAGAAGCTGAGCTCATGGCCTTAACACAAGCATTGCAGCTGGCCAAAGAGAGAATCCGTAAACATCTACACGGGCAGCAGTTATGCTTTTGTAACTGTACATGTACACAGGGTAATCTGTAGACAAAGGGGACTTGCTATAATTTAGATAGAAAGAAGCTTTACCTTACTCAGAAGTGTTAGAATATGTCCAGCGGATACATCGTCTAACCCACCTAGGGGCTGAACATCTGCAGAGACTGATTAGAACATCCCCTTGTCATATTCTAAGACTATTGGAATGGCCGACTCAGCAGTAAAACATTGTGTGCCTTGTCAGTTGGTTAATGCTAACCCTGCAAGAATGCCTCCTGGGAAAAGACTGAGGAGAAGCCATCCAGGTGCTCATTGGGAAATAGACTTCTCTGAGTTAAATCCAGCCAAATATGGTAACAAGTACTTATTAGTTTTATAGACACATTTTCAGGATGGGTAGAGGCTACCCTACCAAGAAGGAGACATCAACCATGGTGGCTAAGAAAATACTGTTGCCCAGGTAAGTCAGGGAATAGCCTAGACAGTGGGGGTTGATTGGAAATTACATTGTGCATACAGACCCCAAATTTCAGTGCATGTAAACAGGATAAATAAAACCATTAAATAGACCCTCACTAAATTGACCACAGAGACTGGCATTAATGACTAGATAGCTCGCCTAACCTTTGTGCTTTTCAGGGTTAGAAACACACCCCTGGACTGTTTGGGCTGACCTCCTATCATTGGCTCTGTGGGAGGGGGCCCTCCACTGATGAAAATTGCCTCTGTACATAGTGCTGATGTGCTGCTTTCCAAGCCTTTGTTTACTATGCTTAAGGTGCTCAATTGGGTGAGACAGTGAACATGGAAGCTTCTCTGGGAGGACTACTTGGCAAAAGAAAAGTTCTGAAAGTTCCACACCACTTCCAAGTTGGAGGAGCTTCAATCTATGTTAGATGCCACCGCACAGCAACCTTGAGACTTGGTGAAAAGGCCCACATTGTGGCCATTCCAGAATATGTCCTCTTCCCCTGGACCCACCCCCATGCCACTCGAGGTTATAAGACCCAGAAACAGCCTCTTAGAACTGCTCATTTTATTCTTATCTTGTTGCTCACTGTTACTTTTATTAGGGAGCGTGTGAGTGCAGTCCAAATTATGGCCTTTTAGTCTTCCCAGTTCTAAGACTAGAACCATTAACCAGAGAAGAAGTGGGGAATGTAAGGATGGAAAAATTTAGCCTAACTCTCCACTGACCTCAGGAGTAGACAAAAGGTCACATTCTTGACTGTTTACGACAGGGCAGTTTTATGACAGCACCTGTGAGTGAATGAAAAAAGAAATGAGCCTTTTCACCCTACACAGAATCCCTAGCGAAAGCAGCCTTCCTGGGCTAAGCCAGGGCTTGGATAGTTCAAATTGATTGGTCCACACTGGATGCTATGAGATGTTTGGTTTGTGATGTGTGGGCTTTGTTGTAACCCTATAAAAGCTGTCTGAACCCTGTACCCAGGATTCCCAGTCCTTTACCTCACGTGGAGTATGGCTGTGGACCCCAGTGCACTGGAATATAAAAGACCTCATGCTTTTACATCAAGACTGCTTCTAGTGAAGTGGTTTGGGGGGGGGCACCTTTCCTGAGTCGGGGTGTGAGGGTCCACGCCCTCCGCGGGTCTTTCAGCAGCATGGCGATTTGGAATCTGTCCTCACTGCTCATGAGCACACTGATTCCTGGTGAGTTGCCCCTTGTTCCGTTCCATAATAATGGGTCAATAATTGTCCAAGAAAGTTAAGTTCATTGGGAACTTCAAGTCTTCCTTTCGAGAAAGGGGAATTAGAGCTTCATGTAAAGAGTTAGTAAGTTTCTTTGCTTTCGTTTCTAAAAATTGTCCTTGTGTTATTCTGAAAGGACCAGATATTCACTCCCTGACATGGTGAAAGGTGGCTGAGGATCTTATTAGACTAGTTAAAGAACAGGACCTAGAGGCCCTAAGCCTTAGGAACTCCTGCTGTGGCTAATGCCCAACCAAGTGCATAGAAAAAATGAATGCAGCCTGTCAGAAACTGGTGAATTTATTGAAATTTGTTCATATTTTGGATGCTCATATTTTAAGGGTTGTCTATAACAGCCGCATTACAAGAGATTTCAATAAGGATGTTTTATTTCAACAAGCAAATCTTGGCCTAGAAAAAAGGAGGGCTAAAAGATGTATGTATGTGTATGTACGTTCTGTATGTATGGTGTGGCCACACATGTGAGTGTTTGAATGTCTGAAGTGTGGTTGTGAATATGTGAATGTGTGAATCCCAACAATAAGTACTATTTGAATTTCTTGGGATATAAATAAATAAATAAAAATAAAAAGAGTGGGAGAGAGAGACATCAGGGTTGGAGATCTGCATCTCCCATGACTGTCTTGCAGAGTGAAACAATAGTAAATGTTCAAAGCCAGAATGGCCTGAGAGCCAGAGAAATCTATATAGATGGCTCAAAAGAGTTTAGCAGAGGAGAGAATACAGAAATCTTCCTAAATTTTGGTAGTTAAAAAAGAAATCGAAAGAATGGAGGTTGATATAATATTTGAGAAAACCTATTGAAAGGAGGCCTCTGGAAACTGCAGGCCCTGTTAGGCCCCACCTGGAGAGGTGTCTGTGAAAATGCAAATGAGACCATGTCAACTATTGAGAAAAAGCCTCAGGGAACTGCAGGCCCTGTTAGTCACCCCCCCCACACACACCTAGAAAGTTGTCAGTGAAAATGCAAATGAGACCAGGTCAGCTAATGAAAGCTTTACAGGTCAGACTAAAAAGTTTTCAAAAGTATTTGGGACTTATGTTACATCCTAAAGAAATTAAGCCTCAAAAATTATAAATTAGAAAAGATAGCTTATGATCATTGAATAATGTTCAGAAGTTATTAGGAAATATTCCAATGGTTATGTCCTTTTTTAAAAAGCACCTACTGGTCATTTGAAACCTTTAAGCCATATCCTGAAAGGAGACAGTGATCCCAATTCACCTAGACAGCTAAATGAAGAGAGTAGACAAGTGCTCTTACAATTGGAGAATGCAATCCAGCATCAGAAGATATGCTATATTGACTATGCAAAACCATGGGAGGCTTATGCGCTTTCCATACAGCATAGTCCAAATTCTTTCTGTCTCATGGCAAAGGGGACCATTGTTTCGGTTGCATTTACCTGTTTCCCCAGCCAAAGTGTAAAATCCTTATTTTAAAGGAGTAGCTTGTATGGTACAAAATGTTGTCTAAGAGATATTTTGCCAGAGAACCAAGGGTAATATATGTTGCCTATACCAAATAGTAAGTTAATGGTTATTTCAAAATCTTTACAACCAGCAATTAACAGGCAAATGAATGTTTACTTAGATGGTGAGGGGTTACCCCCCTTTTCTGAGAGTGGGCTCAGGTGCCAGCCGTGGCACTCCTGACTTAAGGAGTTAATTTTCTTTTATCATTAGAAGTTTCTTTCTCTGTATAGATTTAGCGCCTACGTTTTCAAGCTTTTATTAATTATAATTTTTGGTCCATCAGCTTTTGCTCAGTTTTTGGAAAAAATTGATAATCAGTTTATAGACATTATAATTTGTACTAATACATCCTTTTGTATTCCCTAAAATTGTAAGGAGTAATCATGTTAAAAATGCTATGTTAGTTTTTACTGATGGTTCTTCTGATGGAAAAGCAGCTTATGTTATTTATTGATGGGAAAAGAATATGTAGTACAGACAGATCCAGCTTCAGCTCAGATAGTTGAGTTACAAGCTGTTGCAATACTTTTTCAGCATGTAATGAAAGATTCATTTAACTCATATATTGATAGTCATTATGTTTTTTAGAGCTCTTCAAGTTTTAGAGATAGTTCCATACATTGGAACTAGTAATAATCAGGTTAAATTATTGTTTGAGCAAATTCAAAGTGCCATTCATAAAAGAAAGGCATCTTGCTTTGTGGGTCATATAAGAGCTCATTCAAACCTTCCCGGCCCACTGGATGAAAGTAATGAGTCAGATGATAGTCACTATCTCAGGTAAAATTAGCTCAGCAGTCACACAGCTTTCATCATCAAAATAGTAGTAGTTTAAGAAAACAGTTTGGTTTAACTAGAGAGATGCAGAAGTCCATTCAGGTTACTTCCAGCCCTATATCCTGGATGGCCGCTCCACTAATATATGGGGAAGAGATCTCTTAGGAGAGATGGGAATTGTCCTTACTACCCAAACCCTCCCCCAAGGCGCTCCACCAAGAGACAAAGCTCTCCAGGTGATGTGTAAAATGGGCTGGGACAAAGGACAAGGGCTAGGTTAGCTGGAGCAAGGATAAGTTCTCTCTGTGGCCACTCTCCCATTAGACACGTTAGCCGTTTTTAAGAAGGGTTGCTGTTGCACTGCTAGCCCCCATTCCCATTGCAAGGATTTCTGACATTCAATGTGGATGGGACAGTGACTCATAACTGCATAAAAATTTCTAGCGGCTTCCCAACTAGTTCAAGAACAATTGGAGGCAGGACATGTGATCCCCTCCACCTCTCCCTGAAATTCCCCTATATTTGTGATTTAAAAGGCTTCAGGAAAAAGGAGATTGCTCCAGGATTGGAGGACCATTAATTCAACAATGCAGCCTATGGGAACTCTTCAGTCTGGCTTGCCTCCACCTGTGGTTATTCCTAAAGATTGGCATCTAATTATTATTAATTTAAAGGATTGCTTCTTTTCCATTCTGCTGCCCCAAGATAGCCCCAGGTTTGCATTTAGCCTTCCTTCCATTAACTTTTCTAGTCAGTAACATGCCCTTCACTTTCAATGGGTGGTGCTCCCACAAGGGCTAATAGCCCTACAATATGCCAGGATTATGTGGCTGCCTGCCTGGATCCTATCAGGTACAAGTTTTCTAATCTTTACATTATCCATTATGTGGATGAAATTCTGCTGGCAGCACCTGCTGAGGAGAGATGTCTTGTAGTGTTTGCTAAATTGCAGGAGCTCCTGGAGGCTCACGGATTTATTTTGGCCCCAGAGAAGGTTCAAAATAAACCTCCTTACACCTATCTAGGCCATTGAATCCAACAGACAGTCCTCCGGCCTCAAAGGCTCCAAATTGATTGACTGTTCAAATTTAAAAACGCTTCATGATTGGTAAAACTTTTTGGGAGATGTTCAATGGATCTGCCTCTCTTTCCATTAAAACAGGGGAGCTTAGACCAATATATGATATTCTTCCAGGGGATCCAGCTCCGACCTCTTCCAGACAATTTACACCAAGGCCAAAGAGGACTTCTAATTACTATTAAAAAGCATTTGCAGCCTAGATTATGAACAGCCTCTTGGTGTAGTTGTATTTTCCTCCAGTTTTTCACCCAGTGCTGGTTTTTGGCAAAATGGCCCTATATATTGGAATCATTTGCCAGCCTCCCCCTAAGAAGGTGGCATCATCGTCAAAATAGGAATAGTCTAAGAAAAGAGTTTGGTTTAACTACAGAGACTGCTCAACAAATTGTCAAACATTGTGATATGTATGTGCCCACAATATTTACCAGTAACTAATATAGAGTAAAATCCTCAGGCCTGCTTCCTAATTATTTATGTCAAATGGATGTTACTCATATTTCAAAATTTGGCAGATTAAAGTATGTGCATGTGACAGTCGATACATATTCAGGCTTCTTAATGGCCACTGCACAAACTGGAGAAGCCACTAAGCATGTAATAAGTCACTGTTTAAAAGGTTTTACTTACATGGGAGTTCTAAAAAATTATAAAGACTGACAACGGATCTAGATATACTAGTAAAGCATTTCAACATTTTGTGCCCAATAAAAAATTAAACATATAACAGGCATTCTTTTTAATCCTCAAGAGCAAAGAATTGTGGATCATGCTCATAGCTCCTTAAAAATGCCACTTATAAGGAGAAGGGAGTCATGCCCCCAGTCTCCACATGATACATTAAATCATGCACTCTTCATTTTAAATTTTATGAATGTGGATGCTATGAGCAATCTGTGGCAGACAAATTGTGATATGATGGAACTTGAGAGTTTTATTCAAGTCAAATGGAAAGATCCATGTACTAGACTATGGAAAGGGCCCAAACCTGTCCTAATATGGGGTTGAGGGGGGTCAAGGGCATGCTTGTGTTTTCTTTCAGGAAGATGAGGCCCGATGGCTTGGCTGTCAGACCATTTGGTGAGATGCATGAAACAGGAAAACCAATCAGAGACCTCAGAAGCATAATTACCACGTCTCTCTCTCTCTCTCTCTCTCTCTCTCTCTCTCTCTCTCTCTCTCTCTCTCTCTCAGGGGTCGTTCCCTAGAATAGACAAGGCTTAAACCTATTGTTTTTACAACAAGGAGAAATTTGTGCAGCACTCAAAGAGGAATGTTGCTTTTATGCTGATAAAACTAGCATAATAGAAGACAGCTTAGATAGAGTGCAGAAAATTCTTGAGGAATGTAAATGACAGTGGGAACAGGCCGAGTCCTGGTATAAAAAATTGGTTTTCCACCTCCCCTTGGCTTTCTACCCTGTCCTTTTCTCCTGGAACCATTTGTGGGGTTATTGCTGCTGCTGACTTTTGAGCCTTAGGCATTCCAGAAATTAACTTGATTGATCAAAACTCAAATTGATTCCATGCTCGAAAAACCTATTTCTGTACACTACCATCAGCTTTTGGAAAAGGAACAGGGCTCCTCTGAGGAATCTGATGAGGATGGTGACAATGCCTGTTCTGATCCCCCTAGACAGGTATTTGATTTCACAGGACTCAAACAACAGAGGACCTGGTTCTCTCAGATATGGAGACATCAAAGAGAGGAGTATCGCGGTGCCACAAAGCTGATGCAGACCCTCCTCTTAGGCTGTAGGTCCCTCAAGGACGGAAGTAGCATAGGGCCGTCTCTCAGGAGCCCACTCTTCTCACCCAAGTTTCTTGCCCGATTTTTGACTATGTCTTTGAGTGCTGAGTGTGGATGCACCCTATGTAGCCTAAGAGAGAGGTCCTACCCATTTGTCACATAGTGACAAGCCCATCCCCCAGGGTCCCGATTGTGGGAGCCCACCGTGTAATCTAAGACAGATCCTCCATAAAAAATAATAAAATAGAGGGAGATGTTGGGAGCCGGCCTTGAATCACATTCTTTTGCATTATTACTTACACCTTAAAACTTGAATTAAGCCTTATCTTGGTAAAACAGAACTGTTTAACAAGCAGTCTGTTCCACTCACCCCAGGAACTGAGATGAACCAGACCCCTGGAACTAGGATAAGTCAGAGGCCAGGAAATGAGATAAGCAGATGTTTATGGTCTGATGTTTATGGCCTGGGAAATTACCAGAGCCTCAGAGTCAACACAGCTACCCCTCCCCAATTCCTCTCCGCTTTGCTTTAAAAACTCCTCTTTGTGCATAATAAAGTTAGACCTTGACAAGCATTGCTTGGTTTTATTCCTTCTTTCTCTCCCATTATTTTCAGGTTCTAGCCCACCTCGACCCACCAATAACTAGGTCTCACTGGTCTGGGCAATTAGCTTGTGAACCTTATACCATGTCTGCTGATCATGGTTAACTGGTCCTTATGGCCCAAGAAGACAAATGCAAACTGAAACCAAGAACGCATTCCAGAAAACAGATACCAGGGAACACATACTCAGAACAGAGACGTCAGCCAAACACACAATACATAAACACACACACACACACATCAGAGGGGGATCCCCATAGCTCCAAGTCCAGGTTCTCGGGTGAGGGGTGGTCGCAGTTTCCAGGCCAATGTACCTGTAGAGTGCTGACCTTCACGCACCTGCTCAGGAAAGGTGCCTCCCCCTAATCATTCACGAGAAGCGGTCTTGATGTAAAAGCATGAGGTCTTTTATATTCCAAGGTCACTGGGGTCCACAGTCATGTGCCATGGTGGGACAGAGGACTAAGGACCACGAGGGCAGAAGTAAGATAGCTTTTATAGGATTACAACAAAGCCCCTGCATCTTAAACCAATCATCTCATAGCATCCAGAGCCTACACAGTGCAGACCAATCAATTTAAACCATCCAAACCCGCGCTTTATAGACCAATCAGTTCCTGTTGTTTGTGATGGCAAAATACCTTAACCATATTTTAAGAGTATCAATTCAGGCTTTTTATGGAAAACATTAAAAATCCAAGATGTACTCTTTTTGAGTTTTTTTAAATACATAAGTAAACATAAATATCATATATGATGCTGATTTTCTAATATTTATATTTCCTTACTATTTGGTAGGTATACTCTATCTTTAGACTCTAAGACATATACTAAGTAGCCATATTGGACTTTCAAGAAGATGGCATAGACATTTCATTATTTTATTAGCTGATTGAAGACTTTTTGTATTCTCTTTTAAAAATGACCTGATTACAAAATAATTTAACTCTCTATAGTCAAAAGATGAAAAAAATATAGGATCTTCCCAGAAAGCTCCCTTGGAGGACAGTTGTTTTATTATGCAAGCAAATGTAGTTTAGGCAAGCTTGGCCTTGTGGCAAAGTAAAGGGCAAAAAGGCCACTCACAGTGGCTGGTCTGAATTAAGTCTGCATTAATTCAGCTGGGGACAGACTGGAGAGAAAAACACTTGAACATCATCGAATGCATTTTACTGGGATCATTTAAGGAAATGAACATGGGAGAACTACATCTTGTTAGGCAGGGTGAAGTAAAGTAAGAAAAGTTCAAAAGAAGCCAAAAACATGCAGTGGCTTGGACATTTAGACCCAAATTACTTGAACACGTTTGGGTACTTTCTCAGGGGATTTTTCATGACAAGAGTAGATGGAGATGTCTTAGGGTTTCTGCTGCTGTGAAAAGACAATGACCATGGCAAATCTTATAACAGAAAAACATTTGTGATGGCTCCCTTACATTTCAGAGGTTCAGTCCATTATCATGGTGATACATCAGTGTGTAGACAGACATGGTGCTGGAGAAGTAACAATCATAAATCTTGGAGGCAGCACAAAATAGTCTGTGTCACTTTGCAGTGCCTTGAGCACATATGGGACCTCAAAGCCCAGCCCTACAATAACACTTCCTCTACAAGGCCACACCTACTCCATCAAGGCCACCTCTCCCATCAGTGACAGTTCCTTTGGGGTCCATTTTCTTTCAAACTACTGGGTGGGGTGTCAGTTTCAGTTGAAACCAAAGGAGGTTCCAGTTGGAACAAGATAAAAGAAACTTTGCCCTGTCCAGATCTCCCTACTTTTATACCTGGATGCAACAATGATAAGATATAATAGAATGTTTAATTCTGATGGTTATTAAGGGGAAGATACACATACTCCATTGTTAGAGTGGGGTGTGTATATAATGGATACAGATAATGATCTCAGGTGATCAAGTGCACTGTTAGAAGAGGGGTTTGCATAGTCCTGACTAAAGTCCTAGTTTGCCAGACATCCAGTCTCATGGACAGTAGTGTTCTTAGATGGGAAATTGCTATTTTTCCTAGTATGAACATTTGGATTTGGACTCTGGGTTTTTTTTTTTTTTTTTTTTTTTTTTAGGGAAATATTTTTGAGATTGGTGTCAGTAAGGCAGGAGTGTAGGCACTCTTACAGTAGTAGTTGACCTTATTGCTGGAAAGAAGGGTAATGCTTAAAGCCAATCAGTGGATCTTGGTATGGGAATCCATCTGTGGAAAGAGTATACAGGCATTCTAGTTATTTTTGTGCTCAAATGCCTAGGGTTAAATGCCAATGAAAACAAGGTATTCTTTTTTTCAAGGGCTCTTTGTGTTGCTCTGCTCTTGTTTTCAGGAAAGATAAAGAGCCTGAAGGTAAGTGGGAACATCTGGGAGGAGTTGGGGGAGAGGATACTGTGATCAAAATATATTGTGTAAAAAATGTTTTTCTTTAAAACAGAGAATATCAGCCCAGTTGTGGTGGTTGTTGTGGTGGCATGTGGGGTGTCTATGTGTGATGGTAGCTCAATACTTTAAACCCAGTACTTGGGAGGCAGAGGTGGATCTCTGTGAGTTTGTGGCCAGGCTGGTTGGTCTACAGAGCGAGTTCAGGTATAGCCAGGGTGACACAGAGAAATCTTGTCTGGAAAACCAAAACATATGTACCTTTGGTCTTGGGAAAGCCATTGAATGTGCTAATGGCAGACATTAGGGTGAGTGTCTCACGTTTGTGTAACAATATAATGTTACTATAACTCCAAAGGAAACTCAACATTGTTTTGCCATTAACCACATCCTTACAATAAACAGAATTGCAGCTGTCGGCAGTCACTACTGAGTCTGGGGATTGGAGCCCATATCCTGGACTTTAACAATACTTCTTCTGGTTGATTCCCATAATCTAAGACCCATCTTTCAAATTCAAATGAATAATGCCCTACTATGCTATGAGATTGCTGTCTGAGAGTCTGATTAAATCTGGGTGAAGTGTAAACATCTTCTGTTGGGAAATTTAAGTGCTTGTCCCTTACAGTGCTTTTCCTCCCCACCCAGATGTAGAACTTCCATGCAAACAAGGTTGAGCAAACAAGGTTGTTTTCAAAACTTTCAAGTGTGCAGTGCCTGTGCCTTGACCCCAGGTGTGGGTGGTGCATGACTTCCTCCTATTCTTAGCCCATCCCCTGGCTTGGGTGTAGAAGCCCATTAGTCTCTAATAAACAGTGGTGGTAGCAGCAGCTTCTTCATAACTTCTCCAGGCGGTCTGCTCAGTGTTTCAATCCTGACACCCTCCACCAAGCTCGGTACTCTGGCTGTGCAGGTGCAGCAATCTTCAGGGTTTGTTTGACATGTCTGCATTGACCCTGATGTGCAGCCAGAGAAGCAGTGAGTTGGAAAAGCACATCGTTTGTAACCACAAGGTAAACAGGACCCAGTAGTGTTTTTAAATGGTCACACCTGCTTTGCATGTGGAATGATTTCTTAGCCTAGTCAGCCACACACTTATGTAGGCCTACCTTAACCAAGAGCTAGCTGGGGTCACACATGCTGTGCTGATGTGTACAGAGGGGTGATCTCAAGCTGGGTGTCTCTAGCACACACCCTCTATCTAAACAGAGAATTGCATTTGCTAGCACATGCTCTGGTGCCTGATTACATAACTTACGAAAGCAACAACTCCTACAGGGGTAAGTGACTAGGATTTTTAACTGGTTCAAGGATGCCTGCCACTCTCAACTTCCCATCAAGTGAAATGCTCTTGATTGTGTATCTGAATATGAAACCACTTTACAAATTATTCCTTCTTAGGAGTTTTAAATAAGAAATCTTAGGAAAACCATGTCCTATGGCTCTTCAGAATGCTCTGAGTTGGTCACAGGGTAGAGTGGGAGCATTTGCCTTCCTGGACACACTTCGGGTAGAAATCTGGACTTCATTTGTGGTGGCTGGCAAATGCCTTAATATACTGAGAACTTTTGCTATCCCCAAAAGTGTTAAATGTATGCCTTCATTTCTTTTAATATATAACTAGAAGTAAGAATTCCTGGTAAGCACGTGTTTCTTACTTCCCTTCCTTCCTTTTTTTCCTTCCTCCATTTTTTTGCCTCCCTCTGTTCCTACCTTTGTTCCTGTAAGGATGGAAAAATTTAGCCCAAATTTCTAGACTCTGCCCCCTAGCAGTGAGTAGGCAAAAGGTCATTCTTGACTGTTTTATGACAGGATGGGTTACTGACAGCACCTTTGAGTGAATGAGAACAGGAAATGAACTGCGCCACACTACCCAGGAGCCCCAGCAAATGCAGACTTCCTGGACAAAGTGCGGGCTTGGATAGTTCAAATTGATTGGTACACACTGGATGCTATTGAGATGATTGGTTTGTGATGTGTGGGCTTTGTTGTAACCCTATAAAAGCTGTCTGAACCCTGTACCCAGGGTTCCGAGTCCTGTACCCCACGTGGAGTAGGCTGCGGACCCCAGTGCATTGGGATATAAAAAAACCTCATGCTTTTGCATCAAAACCGCATCTCATGTTTGCACAACAGGAGCCCTTACCAACTTAGTCATCTCCTCTGAGTGATTTGGGAGGGGGAGCGCCTTTCCTGAGTCGGGGCTTGAGGGTCCACGCCCTCTGCGGGTCTTACATTCCTACCTTCTGTTGTCCCTTCCTCCTTTCCTTCCATCCTTCTTCAGAACCCCTATATTATTTTCTATGGCTGACAAGCAGTTTTAGCAAGGAAGCAGTTCCTGGCAAATGACAGATATGTGTAATGGGAGAAGCACTTCCGTACAAATTAGTGTCCTGATAGTCAGGGGCTGGTGCTGGCTAAGAGGTCCAAAGTGTGTGGCACAGACCCACCTGAAAATGCTTGAGTCTGGGGGGCTGATATTATAGAGTGAGTCCCTATTCAAGGCCTTATCTTGCTGGAGTGCTTTAAAACTAGAAAAATATTGGGACCAGATTCCAGTTTTAGAGGAACTGTGGTTGTAAGTTGTAAGCTGTACCTTCCAAAGGATTCCAGTTGAAAATTAGGAAAAGAAAAAAACATAGGTGTCTATATATGTCTGTTTATATGCAACTATCACAGGCCACTCAGGGTCATGCAGATAGTATTGAGTCCCATGGCATTAATTTTTGCTTCACTTTGTTTTGCAATTAGTGAAAATTTGGCAGTTTTCCGTATTAAGCTTTAAGCTTTGGGCTGAGGAGATGACTGAGTTGGTAAGAGCTCCTGTTGTGCAAACATGAGACCCTGAGTTTGAACCTGCAGCACTGACATAAAAGCTGGGCGTGGCCATGTGTGCTACCCCAGGGTTAGGACAGCCAGTCCAGTCTAAATGCTGAGGCAGTAAAACAAAAGAGCCTATGTCCTCCTCTGGCCTCTATATGCACAGGCATGAGCACAGGGCAAACAGACAGGCACACGGTACATATGTGCACAGGGACAAAAGCTGAGCACACTCACAATACACTAGAAAGAAGTTAACAGTTCCAACATCTGCTGTAATTATCCACAGGGAGGTATCTATTGGCTGAGAACTGAGCTATACTCTGCCACACTCATATCAAAAATGAGATCCTCTACACACATGGTCCAAGATCATGGTCCTGCTATCTCGCCTTCCTAGTTGCTTTGATGGACACTTCACACTCAGCCTTTGTTAAGAATGGTCACCTCATGAGTGTCATTTATGCCCAACAACGTACACTCTAGCTGCTTTCAAAGCTAAAATCTTGAACTTTTGACATTCAACAAAAGTCTGCTACACACAGCTTAGATAGGCCTAGCAGGGTGTGACTTACTGGTGGTTAATCCAACTGGCTTGGTTAAGTGGCGTCCATATCATGCTGAGTCATGGGAGTTGGAGATTAAAAATTAATGAAGTTGGATAGGGAGAAGTCCTTTGTGCGAGATAAAGTGTCAAATGTTGTCAGTATTACCCCAAAAGGACAAACAGTATCTGTTCAATCAATCAAAAGCAGAAAACATTTTGTTTTTAAGTGCTACTAAATCTGTCATACACAGGGAGATTCAGGTTTCTGTTCTGAGACAAGGTCTCACTTTATAGACCCTGGCAGCCTAGATCTCACAGATTCAGGTTTCCCATTGCCTCCCAAGTGTCAGAATTAAAGGAATGCACCACCGATCGGAGCATTTTAGTTTCACTATTTTCATGATAGGAGCTCACTATTTAATTTATCTTTGTTCTGCCAACAGAGTTTTCAAAAACTTACAGTACTGATATCTTTAAGATCAAACAAAGTGGGAATGATAGTTTTCAACAAGATGTGATCCAAAAGCATGTATTGCTCCATGATGGCTGGTAGCATTGCTGTCTTCACCCAATTGCTGAGGGGCAGAAGGAAGGCCTGACCTTGACCAGGAACCACCTATTCCTGTTTTTCAGTTCCCATCTGTGGATTCAGCCAGAGGCATAGAGGCCAGAGAAATTCCTGTCACCTCCTTGACCTGTGTTTAGGGTGTGGAAAAATAATCTTTATGGACCCTTTCTGCTCTATTCTTATGTGGCTTGAGTTGGCTATGTCAATCTGATTTCTGATACTGGGTGACATTGTTCTGTTTTGTCAGAGAGGGCAAGGAAGGAATTGAAGTGAAGGCAATTCTCACTGGGGCATCTAGGGGGAGGAAGAGCTACACTGGACTCCTGCTCAAGGCCTAGCCAGCTTGTCTGAAGGCCTTTATAGCCAGAAGTGTCTCTGTGCCCTTCAGCTCCATTCCCAAGGGGCAGCCTACTTAATGTGAATGTTTGGGGGAAACTGACTTTCTCTGGATCTTCATCTAGAGGTCTGGGAGAAACACAGACTGATAGTACTGACTTCAGTGATACCTGCTATTGTTCTGTGTCTCTAAGTCCCAGGCCTTCAGGGATTCAGTGTTATAAACTGGCACTACCCAACATGGTGACCCTAACAACATGCAAATTTTACCACTCAAATGACATTGAAGAAATCAATTCCTCCATTGTCATGCCATCATATTTCAAGTAGACATAAAATTAAATTGTGGCCTGTGGCAGCTGGTGTGTCTTCCAGGGGCCTTGCTCTCTCCCTGGGAAGCCATGGAAATCTGGGGAGGGACAGTGTGCTTGGAGGAAGAACATGACTGCATGCCCTTAAAGTGGGTCTTTTTCTGCCCCTCCCCCTTTCCTGGTTTCCAAAAGATCACCTCTGCTCCTGCCATGATGCTCTGCCTTACCACAGGCACAGAAAGAAGAGCCAGAGGTCCATGGACCAAACCCTCTGAACCCAGGAGCTAAAAGAAGCCTTACCCTCTTTTAAATTGTTTCAAGTGTTCATCACAGGGACCAGTGTGCCAACACAAGCACCTACTATGTGTAGCACAGTGATAGGTAATAAGGTAATATTCATGCTGACTTCCCCTATCCCTTGCCCCAGGGATTCAGAGAGTTCAAAGAGATCTATCCTGCTTTGCCTTGCTCTCTCTCTCTCTCTCTGAGTCTCTCTCTCTCTGTATGTGTGTCTCTCTACCTCTCTTTCTCTCTATCTCACATGAACACAGGTGCCTCACTAATATTTTTTGGAGCCCACGGGTCTTTCCATCTGTCATCTCTTCCCGTAGTAGGAGGCCTGATATCAGGGTTGGTACCTAATATGCAATGGAGATGCTATGTTGCAGCCATGGCCTCACAGAAGAAATGAATTTAGCTATCAGAGCACACAAAGTTACCTCTCATACATGTGCAGAGGCAACTGGCTACAAATACTTGAGAATGGATTCTGGCCTGATGGAGGGAAGTGTAGGCAGATATTTGTTCTGTCTGGTCCCACAGAACTTTAGTCCCAATGAAACACACAGTGACATATATTAATTATGAACTGTTTGGCAGATGAATCAGGATTCTCATTGGGTAGTTTTTTCTTAATTATTAACCCATTTCTATTACTATGTATCTGTTTTTTGTCTTGGCTTACCCAACCCTCTTGCTCCCTTGACATCTACATTGCATCTTTCTGGCTGCTGCCCTCTGCCTTCCTCTTCCCCGCATACTCCTGGTCTGGTAGCCCTGTCTATACTTCCTGCCTGGTTATGTCCTACCTTCCCATTGGCTGAAACAGCTTTAGGCATCATTCACTAATAGAAATATATATTCACAGCATAGAAAAAGACACCCACCTTGCAGGAATCATTGAAGAAAATCATCACCTTACAGCTTGTATAGATACCCACACTTTTCATCTGTCCTGTTCCCTAAGATCTATGTGCCATTTTCACTGAAAGGAGCTTCAGTTCCCACTGACCTAATGGAGAGTGTTCTGCATTGTGCAGGTTGTTGAGAGTTAGGGTAGGGATCTATTATGCTTTGAATATGCAAGTTTTCCCATAGCTTCAGGTTGAGGGCTTCCTGGCCAGCTAATAGTTTCAGAGCGCTCCAATCAACAGTGGAGTTGTCCTTGATGCATGAGTTGTGATTTAACTTTAGTAATGTTTCTTTTACAAATGTGGGAGCCCTTGTGTTTGGGGCACAGAAGTTCAGATTTGAGATTTCCTCTGGATGGATTTTTGTTGGGAAGATCATCAAATGCCCTTCTTTTTCTTTTTTTGATTGATTTTAGTTTGACGTCTAGATTGCTAGATATTCTGATAGGTACACCCTCTTGTTAAGTACATTTTATTGGAAATTTTTTTTCTCAACCTTTCTCTATGAGGTAATGTCTGTCTGTGAGGTTAGGTATGCTTCCTGTATGCAGCATAAGGATGAATTCTACTTTCATATCTTATTTATTAGACTTGTCTTTTTATAGATGAAATGAGACCATTTATATTAATGGATATTAATGACCAATGATTGCTACCTCCTGTTATTTGTTGTTGGTGATGATTACATTGTGTTTTCAGTTCACTTCTTTGGGATTTGCCGATGTAAGCTCATCTATTGCCTGTGTTCCTGTGGATGTAGCTTTGGTTGATTTTTTCCTTCTATTAATTTTTGTAGGCCTGGGTTTGTGGATAGGTATTGTTGAAATCTGGGATTCTGATGGAAGATCTTATTTTCTCCATCTATGAAAGCTTTGCTGGATATAGTCATCTATGGTTGGAATCTGTGGTCCCTTAGTTTCTGGATAATGTCTGTTAAGGGCCTTCTCGTTTTCAGTATTTCCAGTGATAAGTCAGGTATAATTCTTATACTTCTGCCTTTATATGTTTCCTGGCCTTTCTCCTTTTCAGCTTATAATATTCTTCCTTTATTCTCTATGTTATTGTTTGGATTATTATGTGGTGAGAGGACTTTTTGTTTAGTTTTGGTCCTGTTTATTGAGTGTTCTGTAGGCATGTATTTCTTTAGGTTGGGAACGTTTTTTTTTTTTTTTTTCTATGATTTTGTTGAGTATATTTTCTGTGTTGGACTTCTTTTATACATATTATTTTTGGATTCAGTCTTTTCATGATGTTCTCGATTTCCTACATGATTTGTGTTAAGGATTTATTGGATTTAAAATTTTCTTGGATCAATGAATCTATTTCCTTTATTGTATCTTCAACACCTAAAACTCTGTGTCTTCAATCTTTGTATTCTGTTGTTTATGCATGCTATGATTCCTGAGCATTTACACAGATTTTCTATTTGCAGAGTTGTCTCAGTTTGTGTTTTCTTTATTGCACCTATTTCAGAGTTCAAGTCTTGGATTCTTTCCTTCATTTGTTTGACATATTTCCCTTGGTTTTCATTCAGGGATTTGCTGATTTCTCCCATTTTTTTGCTTGTCCTTTTCTTCATTTATTTAAAAGAATTTTTCATTTCCATTTTAAGGGCCTCAATTATGCTAAAAACGTTATTTTTCAGATTATTTCCTTCTGCTTCATCTATGTTAGAATGTTCAGATCTTGCTGTTTTAGCATCACTAGTTTCTAGTGGTTCTGTACTTCTCTTTATAATGTTGAATGTGTTCTTATTTTGTTGTCTATGCATCTCTTCCTCTGAGTGATGTAGATGGAGCTTGTGCTTCAGAGGGTCTCATTTTCTCCAATTGCTCTAGTGTGGGGATGTGGCTCAATTGTTTGCTTCTTGGGGTACAAGAGTTTCCAGTGAATGCTACTCCTGGTGGAAGTAGGTCCAAGGCTCAGGTGGTGACTCCTTGAGGTGCAGGTGGGCCTACAGCTCTGGTGGTCTCTTCTCAAGTTGGAGGAAGACCACACTTCCAGTGCTTGCTCCTCTAGATGTAGGTGGGGACTGAGGATCCTGTGGTTCATGTAGCAACAGGGTATGTCCAATTGAGAAATGGCAGTGGATAATGGCTGGGACACAGGTGCTCTTTCTCGCAGATATTTTGGGGATAGCTTCTGGAAGGAACAGCTGGAAGCCACTGCTGTAGTCTCAACAGGTGGTCACTCACTGCTCCCGGGCCTGGGAGGATGGAAGTTTCTGTTCTGCCCAGTCCTACATCCATTCATTCTCAATAAACACACAGAGGCTTATATTAATCATAAACTGTTTGGCCTATTGGGGCAGCTTATTACTAAAAAAATTCTTACAACTTAACCTATAGTTCTTATTTATGTTTAGCCATGTGGCTTGGCACGTTTTCTCAATTCAACATTCTCATCTTGCTTCCTCTGTATCTAGGTAGCAACTGAGTCTCTGTCTTTCCTCTGGCCAGAATCTACTAATGTCCTAGCCCTGCCTATACTGTCTGTCTCTGCTGACCAATCAGCATTTTATTAAACCAGTATGAGTGACAAATCTTTTCCTTGAATGAGATTATTATCAGACCTGAGGTTCAGGCCTCCCTCTGACATTGCTGGGCCTCATCTCATACTGCTCCTGGGCCAGAGGCTCTGGCCTCCCTCTGACGTTCCACACTCCATTTTTACCTCTCTGACAATCCTCAGAGTCAAAAGGTCGATATCCTCTGTATGCCCCACATTATCACTACCTGTCTCTGTCCTATATTGTCACTCCCTGTATCCTCTGTACAGATTCCCAGACCTCTATGTTTAACTAATGGCCAGCATTTTTCACTGATCATCAGGGAAGCTTTATTGGTCAGAAAACAAACAAAATATCACAACAGGAGTGTGCTTGCACAAGAAGTGTCTGCTGGGCTTAGTACACATTATTATTTCTTATCCTTTGCCCCTTCCTTCTGTTTCTTGGCCACCATAAAGTGAGCATCATTGTTCTTCATAGGCCTGAAACAACGGAATCTGGCAACCTTGGAGTGAAATCTTTTAAACCAAATGAGTCTTTCTTCCTGCCCACTGACATTCTCAAGTATCCTGTTACAGCAATGAGTAGTTCACTAGTACAGTGTACCACTCTATTCTCAAAGATTATGTGTCTTACACTTCCAGGTCAGTCCACTGTGAGGCTAAGGCAGGGCAGGATGGCAAGGCAGGAGTTTGAAGAAGAAACCATGGAGGAACAGTGCTTACTGGTTTGCTCACTGGCTCATGCTCAACTAACTTCTACCTGCCTATGTATGGTGCTACCCACAGTTGGCTGGGCCTAGCTCCATCAATTATCAATTAAGATAATATCAAACACACATGACCATAGGGCATTGCAATTTCACAGTTGGTGTTCTCTTTTTTCCAGGTATTAAGTTAACAATATAAAATACCAGTAAAATGTCTAAGCAAAGACAAAATACAAGCATCCATCAGCCATAAAGTAGTCTATTCTGTTAGCAAACACAAGGGGGACTTCCCAATTGATTATGGGCAGCAGCCACACTCTTCCTCCCCAGCCTACTAGACTAAGATATGTATGATGCCCCATCACAACATTGTCCTGTCTTCTCACAGCATGGAATCCAGAGTGAGACTACCTCCTCACCCTTTCCTAAATCACCTAACTCAAAGGTTCTTCTGAGAACACCCCCTTGACACCTTTCTATAAGACACTCAACAGTGAGGGATATAAAGGCAGGGAAGCTTGTTGCTCTGGGAGCTCGGATACAGTTACAAAGGCTGGAACTGTGCTAGTGGATGGGGTGGGGTCATCAGAAAAGTATCACTGTTCACAATAACCACAATCAACATAAAACATTTGGGGTAACTCTAACCATACATACAAAGTAAGTTTTTTTCTTAGTTGTTTTCAATAAAATACGAAAAAGTTGTAATGTAATGCTTATAGTACTATGAATGGGCATATTTTCCATATATTCCCCTATAAATAATGTCCATTATAATTTACCATATAAAAGAATATATATACACATATTTATATACACTAGTTTTTATTATACTCAATAAATATAGTATGAGCAAGTTTCTGAAAAATGTCCTAAATGTATACATTTCACAAGGTAATAAATAAGTTAAATATATTTTTTAACATTGAGTTTCTGTTCTGTGGTGAGATACAACTCATTATATATTAAAATTGAAATCTATTTACCAAACAATTAGGAACTGAGCTTCCAAAGACCAGAGGAAAATGCTCTAAGATAAATACCTACTTTTTGCTGTCAAGGAAGCCAGTTTCAAACTTTTGAAAACAAGTATTTCTCCACCCCAGACAATTGTAACTTTGTTGCAAAACAAAAAGGAGGAAAACATCCACAATCAACCAGGCCGTGGGCTGTCTACTCTTTCCAAGGCTGTTCTGGGCATTATATTGAATTCAGGAATATTATAGTTTAGGGAGATAGTGAGTCACTGGCTCACACTAGTGTCAGATAATTAGGAAGCTCTTCCAAGGTGAGAGTTCTCACATCTGAACTATAACTAAGGCTTTCAAGGGAAAGAAGAGATGGAATGGAGTTCTTAGCTACTGGTTCTGGGTGGATATTTTTATTTTCCCTATTTTTTTCACTATAGTTATAAACTCATGTGAGATCTAGACAAGTGATGGGTATCTTTTGTTCTACCCATACAACAACCACTCCATTCTGAATATTTGGTTAATCTGTACAAAAATGTCATGGAAGAAGAAGAAATAAACCAATATTCCCAATAGGAAGCCCTCCCAGAAGAATTCCATCCCGTGTTCTCTGCAGGGAATCTCAGCATGCCTGTGGTAGTGTCACCTTGTCCGCTTCTCCCTGCATCACCACTCTGAGTGCATCGGGATACCCCCTTGGTTCAGTCCTCAAGGATGGAAAGTCATTTGAAGATGGGAAGCTATGACCACTGCAGCTTCCTGTTCTCAGCAGGGAGTCCCGGGACTGGGGTGGGGTCACATTAAACTCTTGGTACTTGTACAGATAGGCTGCAGCTGTAAGTCAAAGGTGGCATCATCAGTGCAGGGACCTATGTGGGGGCTACATACTGGGCAGCACGGAGCCAGGCATGCCCTGTGCAGTAGAGGGTCCCTGGACACATTCGAAGCTGAGTAGGTGGTGCTGGCTGTGCTTTCCTTTCTCCCTGAATGAGCAGTCCAGGAATTTTCTCTCCTTATTGACCAGTGCCATGACACTGTCCCTGAAGGCTCCTTAAGCTGGCAGTAGGAGGCCAAGATATTAGTTCTGCTGGCCTCAGCTGCCAAGTTAGGGGCTCTGTGGAACAATGGTGAGCAACTGTCCAAACTGGACACAGGTTGGATGAATACATGTATATTGCTGGGCATTGGTTGGGGAGTCACACACTTTAACTCAGGGCCTGGCTCAAGTGAATAGTAGTGAAGGGAGAGGGCAGGGATGGATGGAATGATTGCTTACAGGACCCAGGAGAAGGGAGGGGCAGCCATGTAGAGTGTGGGGCAGAAGAGAGGCGAGAGTTAAGCTTGGCTTTTATTACAAAAAGTTCATTGGCTTGGTTTCAACTCAAACAAAAATCTGTTAAACATCAATAAAACCAAAACAATGAGATTAAAGGAGAGATTAAAAAAAAAAGACACAAGAAAAAAAAAAAAAAAAAAAAAACAGGGATCATGAATGCCATTGCATCAGAGTTTGAGTTAATATCTTAGCCAGGTCAGTGAGTTGTCCTGTGGCAGGATCACCCCAATCTGGTGCCCTCTGCACTTTTCTCCCAACCCCTCGAGGGTACCTGTTTGCCTCATTCCATGGAGACAGACAGGTGTCTGCATATGGCAGGCCTTGGCAAGGTTCCTGGCTGGAGGACCCTGAGACACTTAGACTGCCAGCCTTAGAAAGCCTCTCAAGCAGCTGTAGAGGTCCCATAGCAAGTTAGAGTATGGTGATGAGTGAATGGGGAACTGTCACAGGTGCTCAGCAGCTGAACAACCAAGGACTGTGAGGGTGGCACGAGGCCCCCAGGCTCTGCTGCTGAATGAGGTTGTAGGAGAACCTGTGACTCTGCATTGAGGGCTGTGTGATGGAGATGCTCAGCACCAGGTCCCAGGCACAAGACATGATGAAGCAGGCTAACTGTGGGCTCCTGGTGTCGGCAGGTCTTCTCTCCCAGGGACTGAGAGAAGCACAGCTCCCACTGAGCTGGTGCAAGGAGCCTGGGGTCAGGGTGCCTAAGGCCATGAATCTTCAGCAGTGTACGGTCAGGAGCAATGGGGCTTGAGAAAAGAGGGGCTATGGGGCAGCAACTGACACTGCAGTCCCACTGCAACCCCTCCACTAGGCATCAGGTAGTGGCCACATCAGATGCCCAAGCTTCAGCCTGTGGTACAGCTTTCCCCAAGGATGATGAGCAAGCTCAGGTGAATGGGTCAATTGTGCAAATTCTGGCATATTCCACAGCCAGGAATCCCCACACCAGGCATGGTGCTATGCTACCTTCCTCCTCAAGTATTATAGTCTACTTCTTTATGATTCTGACATATGCAGAAGACTGGCTCCAATGTTCATCATTGTGAACTGTGCAACTACTTGACTCTTGGACTTTCTATTCATACTCAGCTATTGATGGTTTAACAACACAGCCAGCAACCCATTGCAAAATCCTTTCTGTCTGTCTATCTGTCTATTGGGATATTCATTTTTATAATGGCTGTTACCCTAGACAGCCCTGACTAACACACCAGGCATGTAGAAAGGACATTCCTGTGCAGCGGGACTCTCATAACACTCACATCTCACTTATGAATTCCAGTTGCCACCTTCCCTTAACCTTATCCTTCATGGGAAGCCTGTTCATATCAGAGCACTCAACCCTCCACCTCCACCTCATCCTGACCTAGTTCCTCTGTATGATTTAATTCTCAAATTATTGTGTAGGGATGTTGGGGAGTGGAAGAGGGAATTGTGGGCAGTGTTTATAAAATGAATCTTCAACTCCCCATGGGTGAAAGAGTGAAAGGATTCTACTCAAGCAGAGAGGACTCTCTCGCTTTGGAAGGATGAGGACTCAATGGATTCCCCTGTGCCCCAGCAGAGCCTTCTGGAAAGGAAACCTCAGCTTCTGGTCAGTCCAGCGAGAATAACTAACAAGGAGGCAAAGGCAGTGCCCCATGACATCAGCAGGTCCTTCTCTGGACATTCCCTTGTATCCTGGAGAGCTCTTGGAACTCCCTGTGATGTCACCAGCGTTGTAGCAACACCAAGCATCCTTAGCACATTCGTTCAGTGCCTATAAGGTTCACCTATAGACATGTTGTGAAGACTGAGAAGTCTTCTTGGGAGAGAGAATGGACAGCAACAAGAGACCAGAATGAGATACAAGGAGCACACTGTAGGTCTCACTGGAAATCATGGAGAAATAAATGGTCCTGGGTAAGTCAAAGGGAGTTCAAGGAAGGGGCTGTGGAAACTTATGGATGTTGTGGGCCTGAGCCTAACATGGCTGGGGTTCAGGCACTGGAAGCTTCTGGAAAGCACTAGGCCTACCCTGTTTCTCTGGGTCCCTAAAGAGCACACTAGATCAAAGATTCATGTTGGCTTGTTTGGCTGATTTGGCAATTGACAAGGCTGTGGCCCTTGTGCTGGGGACCCTCTGCTTTCCCTCTCGGAGGATAAAGAAGCACAAGACATTATTGAGATTTCACTACAGTTCATGAAATCTCTCCCACTGCAATGCTTTAGGTTGTGTGACAGTAATGGTTGGGAAAGGAGAGCACGCTGACAAAGCCTGAGGTCCTCACAGTTAACATGAAAGCCACCAGCTGGCTGGGAGCCACCAAGTGGCTTTATTTATTTATTTCCTATCAGTACTGGCACACAGATCTCCAGTTCAGCCTGAGATCTGTTAGAGCCAGTGGACCTGGACTGAGACTGTCCCATTCCTGCCTGCTCTGGGAGTCCTGGATTGTGAGTAAGGATGACTTAGTGAATCTGGTGATGATGAGTGGCTCCTGCACGACTTCTGCTTTAACAGGAGACTCTGGAGCAAAGAGTAAGTGACTTGTGCATTCACACACCAACTCCTTGTTCTAAAAGCACATATCTGAGGGATTTGAAGCCAAGGTACTTACTCTGTACCTGTCAATAATTTCGAGTAGGCTGTCCCATTGGTCACCTCATGCAGGGTGTCAGGGGAGACCAGCTCACTTCTGAGACATCCAGCTTCTTATAGAGAGATGGGAGAAATGACATCCACGCAGTGGGAGACTGTTTGGCTTTGCAAACCTGCTAGTGCAAAGTCTCATCTGTCAGACATTTCCTACCCATCCCTCAGTATGCAGGTTTGACTGCAATGAAGTATTGTGTAGGCCAGGCATTGCCCTTGACTTCTGGAATCTGGTATTGCTGAGATAGCTAACCTTGTATGGCATGGCTTGACATTGTGTACTACATAGAAAAGATAAAGTTTACCCACATAACTCATTTGTTTCATGATCCACCCAGTACACTCCGAAGTAATGGTTTAGACTTCTGGAGAATTTACAATCCAGGGTAAATATGGTGCTAGCTCTGTATTTCATGGATGCCAGTAAATTTAAAAGAGTAAAGTGTGGCTCTGGAAAAGCTCCAGTGCAAATGGCCCCTAAATATCTATCCTTTCGTGACTTTTGCCTTCCCTTCTCATGCTACAATGGACATTGTGATTTAAGCTGTCTGTGACGCCTTTCCTATGAGCATGTGCATTATCACAGTAGCTCCAGATTAGGGAATTTGACTTTTGTGTAGCTCTTGGGGAAGCACCATAGCAATGAAACACTACTTACACTCCCCATGACTGTGACACATTTGATGTTCCTGAAAATGCTTTTCCATATCTGTGTTTGTCCTCTCACTGGCCAATCTTCCTTCCTTAACCTTGAGTGCAGGAACTGTCCATCACTCTTCCTGGGAGTGTTTGTCTTGTGTCTGAGGACTCACATGGAAAGCCCCAGTCATTAGCATCTGCAGCCTGACATGTCACTAGTTGATCACATGTTTGCTGATGTCAAGATGGCTGGAATCTATGCTGCTGCTGATTTTGGGAACTTTCCTCATTAACTCTGGGACTGTTCCCCACACCCTTATGCTGTTACAACCTTGTGATATCTCCATAATGTGCATGTTCACATTATAGGACTAATCATTCCTTCCCAGCATTCTGACCTCCTGATTCCTCAGCAACCATTGTTTATCTTGTTATTGATTAGAGATCTCAAGAAAGGATGAGCCATTTCCTGGTCTGTGTTTGGAATAGAGTCTTCACATTTCCACACAATAAGTGGAGAAAATATTGAAATGAAACAGAGAGAGAGAGAGAGAGAGAGAGAGAGAGAGAGAGAGAGAGAGAGAGAGAGAGATCTTGATTTGAAATGAGTTACTGTAGGTTTTTCCTTGAGATTCTGGAAAGGCTCCTGGCAAGGGCTGTATGGCTTCTGTTGAACTGCTGTAGAGCTAGTTTGTAGAAAGACAAGAGCTGCTGGTGGTGAACCCAATAGTCCCTTCCATGGAGATTCTATTGTATCCTGGAGAGCCCTTGATAGTCTTTGCAATGTCAAGAGGGGTATGGCAACACCAAATGCCTGTTGATTATTTGTTCAGGGCAATCTGCGGTTGTGATTGGGAGAGAGAAGGAGGACATGGAGATATGAGAGAGGCAAAAGGAAGGTGGTCATTGGTTTCCTTGTAAAACGTGGAGAAATAAATGCCTAGAGAAGGCACATTGAATCCTAAGGAGGACATTGGGAGCTTCCTGCAGGAGGAGAGCTAGAGCTCGTCCTTGTGGTAGTGTGGCTCAGCTGAGAGCTTTTGGAAACTATGGGTGCATCCTCCTTCTCTGGGACTCTGAAGCGCAGACCCAGAGTCAAGCATTTCTGATGGTTAATTTAAGAGGACCATGAATTATCCAGATGACTGCTTCTTTTAGCGAGTTACTTCATTTCATTCTGAGTGGCAAATTGTGACAGGAGGGACAGATTGACTAATTTAATGTCCCTCTCTGGGTTGGACATGGATTTTCTTCATCATAACTGGATGCATTAAGTTTCCATGGGAATCTGATGCTAATAAGAAGGAAGAGAAATACTCCTGAACATGCATCAAGGCATTTGATGTTCAGATGCTTTGGTCCTGGACACATGTGATCAGGACATGTTGCTGCTAAGCTCCAGGGACAACAGGATTTACCTGCATCACATCTGATATGATGTGACACTGAACTCCAAATCCACATGGCCAAATCCATAGTTACGTCTGCCAGGGCCAGGGGACTACTTTACACAGTGAGCATATGACTGTTCATGGTGTTTGATTAGAGACATAGATTCCAGACCCCAGTTTTAGGACAGCTATCCTGATCTTTGTGGCCATCACTGGGGTCCTAACACTTCCTCTGGATTCCTTATGGGACTTAGCCTGGACTCTCCTAGATCTATGCTATTCAAGAATACAAGTCCATTTGTCTTCATCCATATGAAGGAACTACTAGGGAGGCACCAATTCAACTGTCCACCTTCACTGAACAGGAACAGCAGATAACAGAGTAGGGGAAACTCACCATTAAGCTATAGAGTATGACATATGAGCAAATTTAGCTTGGTGGAATCTTGGACAATTATATCAACAAAGATTTGAACAACAGGTAGTCATTATTGCAAGTTTTCTGCTGACCACCTTGACACAAATTGTCAAGCCATGCTTTCCTGAGACACAGGCAGCTGTACCTCCATGGTGTCCTGGTGCCTAAACTAATTTTCCTGAGTCTAGAGAGGCAGAACATGGAGCCTGGGTAGGAGTGATGTGGGGATACAGGCTGCTCTGCTTTTTCCAAATAAAAATCAGAGCCTGTGGCCTGAATCACAGTGTTGAGATGGGACAGTAGTATTTGAGTTCTCATCATTCATTTCTATGTCCTTGACAGGTGTTGGCTTGTGTGACATTCAGGATCCTGAGAGTTTGTGCTGAGTCTTTGTACTTGATCAGCAGATTGTGTGCTGAAAGCTCCAGGCAGCACTCGGAGGAGCCCGGTGCTATTCATCAATTTCACTTTGTGGCTACAAGGCTTATAGCTTGTCACTACTCATCTCTGATTTTCTTTCTTATATTCTGAGAGGTGCCACTTCACTGCATTTCATGGGCAATCTGACTGTGTATGGTTTGTGTGGGGAGGTAGAGGACATGGGTGTTTTTGTGCACTCCTGGGAATCTATGGTCTGTGGCAGGGCATGAATATTTGTCACTGTCACTGATCTAGGAGATGCCAGTGCTGAGGCAGGGACTCCACTTCGAGCAGCACAACTCTTGCCCACTGTGCTCACCATGGTGGCACACTGGAATTCCCTGTGAGGTTTATAAAGTCATTCTGAAGTTGGGACTCCTCTCTGCAAATACTAAGTGTGTGCTCTTGTCCACTGTGTAGCAATAGGAACCCTGAAATTAGAATCCATGTTCTGCAGACAGGAGGAATGTCATCATAGGTTTTTGGCCGGCTATATATGTGTCACAGACATCTGGGATCTTTCTAGAGTGCTAATTTATAGCAAAACACCCATGGAGGGTACTCATGCAGCCCCAAATAACTCCCTTTGAATCCCCTGCCTCTTCTGGCCTGGGAAATGGACAGTAAGTAGGTTTCCTAGTGTATAGGTGCCAGACTGTGGTATCTACTGTGCTCAGGTTTTCCAGGACATTCATGATTTCATATGTTCTTTGAGTCCTGTGTTCATGAGGCTCTTTTCTCTACCACAGGCCTAATTCCCTTGAGATGCTGAAAAGAGGCACAAGCAGGTGATGTTGGACCTGCAGAAATTGCCTGTTGAGATCAGTGTTGCTTGAACAAGTGCAAGCAGCTGATTAAGAAAAATGAATCCTACATGTAAGTGCCTGATACATCTTGGGACAGACTGATTCTGCCCTCTTTGTCTTTGACCCCAAGATAGGGCTCTGTTTCTATCCAGTCTGCCTGTTAGCAAGCAGTCTGCCTTGTTTCCCTTGGATTTGTGCATCTTGGACTCAGATTTGTTGGTGTGAAAAGATACTACGTCCCTCCCAATATTGTCATCCAACCTAGGAAAATGGTTTGCATCTTGAAGGGCATGTCAGGCTTGTAGGGGCTTCACTGACCTGGGACCATGGAACCCATTGACTGAGTTTGTTCTGGTTGGGCCTTCTACCCAGCTTCAGTGAGTGTTTGCTCTATACCCGCTGATATTATCCCTGGTGGGCAGTGCATCCTGTTCTCGGGGGCACAGTATCATTTCTGGTGCCATGGTTTTTCAGAAGTAGTTTCAGTCATACTGGAATTTGCTTATTCCCTGGATTTGTTCTGCCTCTGTGTGGTGCTGACTTGGCTACTATGAGCCCCAGTCTTAAGCTGTCTGGGAGCTTATGTTCCTGATGGTCCTGATGATCATACTTAGAATTAGAGATGGTAAATGGAGGGTTGAGGGAGCTCATCATTTTTTGGATGGTTGTTCAGTTACCTTCACAGCCTGGTCCTATAAGATTTGATTCCACTGCAAAAATAAAATTGTCCATGTGTTGTGAGTCAAGAACAGAAAGCTTCTGGAGGAGCAGATTGGCCTGCAAGAGTCCTGTGAGAAGGTGAAGAAGCTCTTTAAGGAGATCGATGAGAAGATCTGTGACCCCTGTGCTGTTCAGCATCAGGTAGTCTGAGGAGGTGGGGGCTAGCTGGCCACCTGTTTAGTCTTAAACAGGACCAGCCATGTAACCATCCACCCAATAGTCCACACTCCCATCCACATACCAATCAATTGTTCACTTCTGTGATCAATCACAAGTCTCTCTCTCCAGTGCGCCATCTTCAAGAACCTGGATGATTGGCAGACAAATGCTGCTGGAAGCCACAGTCCACTGAGGGAGATGGGGCAGTCACAAATCACACCTACCTTTCATCATGTTAGGAGGGCTGCTATGCAGTGTGGTACTTAGGGAATAGCCTAGAGATTCCATTGATGTGGTCAGTGGTCTGTGGCTCATGTGCTTTGCAAGGGTCAGGTGAGGTGACAGGTAGGAAGCAGCTTGCAAGGACAAGTGTCCAGTGCCAATGGCAAGCGAGTGGTTCTCCTTGTCAGATTTTGTGGAGGCATGTGGTCTTCTCCTTACTTCCTGCATCTCAGTGTCATTTCTTCCATTTGCTCAGCTCTTGGTTCACACTGACAGAATCACCTCAACATAGTCTGAATAGGTTGTGTGCTCCTCTAGAAATGTGTTGTCCCTAAGGAATGGATAGCAGTGTTGTGGGTCTCAGTGTTGTGGGTCCTCCTGAATATTTTCTGCTCACTTATGATTTTTGTGGTATCTGATAGTGTATGCATGTGTGTGTAATTGTGTACATTGCTGGGTGTGTTTGTTAGACAGATAATTACATCTGCTGATGTCCTCTGTTGCCCTTTCCCTTGATCTCAGATCTTTTAGGGACTGTAAAATCTTCTGTTTTGGTTAATCTTGCTGTCAGCACTCTTTGGATTTCCTGTGCTCTCCAGGGTGGATCTTTTATCTTGGTTTGTTCTTTCTAATTGTTACAAGTATCAATAGCTCAGAAAGGAGATGGATATAATAACTATCTCTTCATTTTAGATATAGCAATTGCTTTGGAATTGAAGTGTTTCATAATAAATAACACAAATCAAACAATATGGCTATTTTACAAATGAAAAGTAGACTTCTTTCCTTTCATTGCACCGAGCTAACAGTACAGGAAATGTCTGATTTGTCTCATGTGGTTCACAACACAGAACAGCAAGCGCATTCCCTTGCTGACATTATGTTGCTGACTATAACATGTGCATGGCTGTGTCTTAGAACAGATCCCTTCTCTAGTTGTCCAGAGTGCTGCATTCATGAATAATCACTGCAGGTGATGTCACTAGCCTCCTTCTGACTGATATTAGGGCTGAACTCATATGCACTGTAACATGTTGAAAACTTCTGGGTGTTGACCATGGGTCAATTTCTTTCATGTTATTGTCAAGGTCTTCTGTGGAAACCCAGGGTAGGTTAAGTGAAGAGACTGTGATGGATCAACAGTGAGTCTCAGGGTGGATCCAGTTCATGGAAGGAAAGTCAAGTGCAGGCCATGGTAGCAGAGCCTGGCTGAGTGTAAGCCTCTTGTAAACAGCAGGGAGGGCCCACTACCTCTACCTGCAGCAGAAATGGCGCTGCAAGGCAACAGTCTTCTTCCTGGTCATTATGGTACACATTATGTGTGTTCCTCCATGTATGTTCCTGTGTGTCTCTGTGTGTCTGCTGTCTCATCCTTGCACATTCATTTGCTGTTGTGTGTGTGTGTTTAAGTGTTTGGTTTTGGACCACTGTTAATATGTGTGCCCATGCTTCCTGTATGTGTAGGGATAAGTGTTTGTGTGGGTGACTGTGAGTTGAGGTGTTAATGCGCAATATGTGTTTATGTGCATAGATGTGTTCAATTTTGTGTGTGTGTTTATGCATATTTTCTTGTTCACACACTTATGAAGTATCTTCAGTGTTGATGAAGTCCTTCTTTATGAGACATACAGTGGCTCCTCACTTTGCATCCTTCAACTATTGTGTGATCCTCACATCATTCTGCAAGTCCATCTGCCACTCTAGAGCTTAAGGACACAAAAACTAATGTAACTCAATGGTTTTCAAGTATTTGTAGAGGAAATGTATTTATCTGCCAGAAAAGTCTTTGGACCAAAAAAAAAAAAGGATTGTGGAGTAGGAAGGCTAGGAGGTGGCAACTGTGGCAAATCAAGGCATCAGGCAGGCAGGATGGGCTGGCTGAGGGTATGTGTCCCTTCTCTCCTCTAGGTGAATGGTGACTGCACACTCAGTGGTCAGGTGGCTCACTGTGTCTTTTCTGTAGCCTGTTTTGTCTTCATCAGTATTGCCTAGTATCTTATTCTTTTCACCATTGTATAACCTTGGCTCAGTTAACCTTGTCCTTGGAGCTTTGCCTGAATTTTGTTCCTTGACAGATTCTGATTTGCAGTGTGACTCCAGCCGCATCTCAGTCCAGCAGAAGTCACAGAGCCATGCTGTGGGTGAGGATGGGTCTGTCTCAGTTCACTCCTGTCACACTCATGATGGTCTGAAGCACTCAGTAACTACTTTTCTTCAAAGTTGTTCACTGTTGAGTTTAAATCAGCCTCACGCAGTGTTAGGAGAAACGAAGACCCTCAGACATAAGGCAGTGAGTAGCCACACAAAGTTCTTCAGAGTTAAACTACAGTCCTCAATGGTGACCCAGTAATCCCAGAACATAATGTCCATGTCCGGAGAGAAGCTAAGGCATGTCAGAGTTCTAGTAGCATTCTTAGAGTAGCCTCAAAGTAGAAACTCTCCAGATGGCGATAAGTAAGTGAAAGAAAAATGACAATTTGGTTAAGCCCTTACATGGAACATTGTTCAGCACTAAATAATACATGCAGTCATTTGGGCATTTCTTAGTCAGCCTTGTGTTACTCAAACAAATCCTGACACAATCAACTTACAGGGAGGAAGTACTTATTTTGACTTCTGGTTGTGGTGTTGTAATGTTCTGATCTCATTGCTTTGGGTCAAATGTGTGGCAGCCTGTGGCAAAGGGTTTTTTTTTTTTTAATGGAAGTTGTCCACCTTGTAGGCAACTGGGCAGTGTTGTGAGATACCTACCCTGCCTGCACCTGTCCCCATTGATGGAGATCTCCACCACTCCCCCAACTGTTACACTGACTGTGCTCATTGGGCCATGGGAACAGGTGTGGGCAGAGTAGATATCTCACTGCAGGGAAGCAGTGAATTAGGCCAGAGGGCTGGTTCACTACCATCCAGTGGTACTGTTCTGGGAAACCTTCCTACACTGCACAGCCTGGGGAACTTCCTGTCATGGGTGGTGAATGGTGCTGACTGTCAGAGATCCACCTGGGTCTGCATTCAGCTAAAGGATAGGTACTTCAATGACTGAGCTGTCCCTCTCTCATGCCCATTGAGTTCTTCTCTCAACGTGACTGGTCCTGAGAAAGGATTTATTAAAGACTTGTGAGACATCTCTGATGTTCTTGGGCACTCAGATGCTGCCCCTGTGTCCTTTGATTTCTAGAAAGCACACAAGTATATGTTAACTGAAATGTGGCATCCTGCTTTAGATGTAAATGGTGTTGCCATACTCCGTGTAAGGAGTAGTATCTATACCGTGTCATTTACCTATCCATAAAATATTGTACTGTATATACAAAATTCACCAAATAATCATGTGGGCCAAATTAATGAGAAACACAGTAGTATTGTTATTATGACTCTAAGAAAATGAAAACATTCACTAAACCTTATGAGTGGTTTTTCCACCAGCCTGGTCGCACAGCTGCATCAACCCCAAATAACACATAGAGGCACTGTAGTAGATATAAATATGTTGGCCTGTTACTAGCATTTCTTTTTGGCTAGCTCTGTCTTAAATATTAACCCATTCTATTAATCTGAGTATTTCCATGTGGTCTCGTCTTACCAGAGAGAGGGACCAGACCTCTGTTCTCTCAAGTCTCTACATGTTCACTCCTCCCTAATACTTCCTCAAATCCTCCAGTCTCCTAGTCCACCTATCTGGCTTTCCTATTGGCCAACAGTGCTTTATTAATTAGCCAATAAGAGAAACATATTTACAGAATCACATCTCCCTTCATTTCCACTCTTCGGTCTAAAATAAAAAAGAAGGATTTTAACCTTAACATAGCTTAAATATATAAGAAAGCAGTTATCAAATAAGAAACACGGTTATCAGTATTTAGTCCATTAACATTTAGTAAGATTTAAAGGAAATATTTTATCGTCTATCCTATCTTTGTGAGTCTAAAGTCTTTAATCCTAACTAAGAACAACTATAACCATACCTATCTGTCTTCACCTCCCTCAAAAACCACAGAAAGTTAGTATATAACCTCCAGAAATGATAGACACTTCTTGCTTCCTGTCAGTCTCCTGAAATTCTTCTGTAATGTTCCATCTTCAGCCTATAGGGTATAGTGTGTCTGGCAGACACCTCAGCAAAGCAGGAGACTTTAAACCATCCACATGTATTGGTATTTTGTCAGTCACTTTTCTCTGTGTCCTGCAGACTCTCTGGCAGACTCTTCTTCCATGAAGCAGGAATCCTGTAGCAATGTCCATCTTGTATCATCAGTCACTTTCCTGTGGGTTCTGCATGCCCAGTTTATACAGCATAAAGTCAAACAGACCAGACAAGAGCAGTATCTTGCCCAAATGGGTAGTCTGTCCATATGGAGAACAAGCACGTTTCTTTAATGTCCATCTTCCTTTCTGATGCAGGTTTTGTTGACAGGAGCAACTAAAGGAGTATGAAGAAATCCTTGTCCTGCTTGCCACTATGGGCCATGATGATGCCCCTCACAGTGGTGCTTGGTCCATGGACTTGTCTCCTGTCATCTCTGAGGGCCTTGTAGCCAACTGCAGTCTGGGCCACCAGCTGTGACCATTTTGGTGTCAAATGGCTATGCCCCCATTGGGCATATGTATCTAAGAGGCCTGTGTTATCACCCAGTGGCATGTGTACTCAGACTGTTGTGAGGGCTTGTCTAGATTCCTAGCCCTGGGACAGCCAGGATCTTTATGTCACAAACTACTGCTGCCTTCATGGACAGTACAAGTGACTGGAGTCTGGGACACCAATTTGGGTCATGTTGCTGCTGGATCCATGCCAATCTGAGTGCCCCCATATCCATCTGGGGCCATGTTGACATCCAGTCTCAGGCTGCAGTTTAGGATCTTGTCTGGGTCCATGCTGCAAAAACATGCAATGCTCATATCCATGGGCCTTGTTGCCACCAGGAGGCAGACAGAAGCAGGTAGTGGATGGGCTGACACCTAGTGTCATGTTAGTGTACAAGGGTTGTGCTTCTTTCAGGACCATACAGATCTGAGTGCTTTGTGCCACCACCAGGGTCGCAAGTGTCCTCTGGGGTCCTAGGCCACTGCCAAGGGTCATGTCTGGATCCATTGTCCTGCCAGAACCTTCGTCTAACTTGATGCCGGTGTCTCCTCTTACTACTGAAGACAGGCTAGGGATGCAAAGAGTTAATACCTTACTTTGCTGGCTATAGCACCAGGGAGAACTGCTCCAGGTCCTGACCAAGTATATAGCACTAGTCCTGCTGAGGGGCTACACACTACTTGCATGCAATTCCACAAGTGGCCAGTAGAGGGTAGCAGATTCCAGCTGAAATGGGAGGAATCATCTCCCCAGGAACTGCACTTGGCTTTCATCCTTCTATCCCTGTGTGCTGCATCACCCCCAAGTAAAAAGAGAAATTTCCAGATACCAGTGGGGACAAGTACATGATGTAGGCATGCTAATTGTCTTAGGATGCCAGACAGTATTGCAAGCAATTCCTGGGATTAAGATACTGTTGCAGCATCAATTATTGTCAGATTTGGGGCAGATCTCTCACATCTCATCCTGGATGACAATGTAGATGAGGGCCCTCAGATGAAGAGCAGAATTGAGAAGACCCTCCTGGTGGTGGAGGTGCGGTTAGTATCCCTTCTCGATGTTCCTGGTAAACAGTGTTTGGAGGAATCTTCAGATTAGCCAGAGTGGATGGGCAACAGAGGCTTATAAATTCCTAAGGTTTATTCAGACTACCATAACTCTCTTGAACATGTTATGTCTAGTCTCATTGTCTTCCCCGACTTTTTTAGCTTTAGTTATTTTTAAAACTTTAGTCATGCAATAACCGATTTTCTTTAGTGGTTCACACTGAAGGGATAAAGAGTAAACTTCCATTGTATGATGGGAATTTTTTACCTTTTATATTTGATATTAAATATTCTACATTAAATACTTAAATACTCAATACAAATTTCTAAGACACAGTCTCAACAGGGATAAAATTTTAGATCCCTAACCATATAAAAAGCTTCCAACTCGTTATAAACTTCTAAGGAATATTAGGCCATATAAGTTAATGGTCAGTTACAATATAAATGATCAAATTCTGATATTTAACCACGTGTGAAAATCATTTTAAGGGTATCACATTGTTTTATGCAGTAGAACAATTTTTTTATAATTTTTTAAAGTTAAATTTGAAACAAGCGTGTTTTACATGTCAATCCAAGTTCCCCCACCCTCCTGTCCTCCCATGGTTCCCCCACCAACCCCCATCCCATCCCCTTTCTGCTCACCAGGGAGGAGAATTCCATGAGGAATCTTTAAACGGTGTCCTATCATTTGGAGCAGGGCCAAGGCCCTCCCCCATTGTCTAGGCTGAGGGAGTATTCCTCTATGTGAAATGGGCTCCCAAAGTCCATTCATATACTAGGGTTAAATACTGATCCATTACAAGAGGCGCCATAGAATTCTCGGTCCTCCCAACACCACATTTAGGGAATCTGTATCAGCCTGTGCTGGTTTCCCAGCAATCACACTGGAGTCCATGTGCTCCCCCTTGTTCACCTCAGCAGTTTCTGTGGGTTTCTCCAGCCTGGTCTTGGCCCCTTACCTCATTACTCCTCCCTGTCTCCAACTGGATTCCAGGAGTTTGGCTCACAGTTTTGCTGTGTGTGTCTGCTTCTGCTTTCATCAGCTACTGGGTGAAGGCTCTAGCATGGCATATAAGGTAGTCATTAATCTCATTATTAGGGAAGGGCATTTAAGTTAGCTTCTCCACTATTGCTTAGATTCTTAGTTGGGGTCATCCTTGTAGATCTCTGAACATTTTCCTAGTGCCAGATTTCAATTAAAACCTATAATGGCTCCCTATATTATGGTATCTCTTTTGTTGCTCTCCTCTATTCTTTCCCTAACTCAGTCTTCCTGCTCCATCATGCCCACCTCTCCCCTCCTCTTCCTCCTAACTCCCTATATCCTCCTCTCATACTCCCAATTTGCTTGGCTGTTCTTGTCCCTTTCTCCTTCCGGATGGGGTCATGTATGTCTCTCTTAGGGTCGTCCTTGTTTCCTAGCTTTTCTGGCAATGAGGATTGTAGGCTGATAATCTTTTGCTCTATGTTGAAATACCATATTTGATTGGGTACATGCCATGGCTATCTTTTTCTGACCAGGTTATACCACTCAGGATGGTTTCTTCTAGACCAGTCCATTTTCCTGTGAATTTCAGGATTCCATTGTTTGTTTTGCAGCTGAGTATTACTCTATTGTGTAAATGTATCACATTTTCTCTATCCATTCTTCAATTGAGGGGCATTTTGGTTGCTTCCAGGTTCTGGCTTTTACAAATAATTCTATGAACAGCATTATTTATTTGTCATTATTTCATTCAATATTTTTGCATCAATGTTCATGAGGGAATTGGTCTATAGAACTCTTTCTTTGTTGTTTCTTCGTGTGGTTTTGTTACCAAAGTAATTCTATCCTCATAAAAAGAGTTTGGCAGTGATCCTGCTGCTCCTGTTATGTAGAAGTATTTGAGTAGTTTTCTATTTGCTTTACTTTGAATTTCTGGTAAAATTCTGCAGTGAAAACATCTTGTCCTGAGCTTTCTTCTTCTTCTTCTCCTCCTCCTATTCCTCCTCCTTCCTCTTCTTCTTTTTTTGGATGGGAGTTTTTCAATTACTGCTTCTATTTCATTAGGGGGTTATAAGTCTTTTTAAATTCCTTCCCTGTCCATTATTTAATTTTGGTTAGTGATAGAGATATCTATCCAGAAAATTGTCTTCCTGTTAAATTTTTGAATTTTGTGGAGTGCACATATTCAAAGTATGACCTGAAGATTCTCTGATTTCCTCAGTGTCTGTTGTTATGCCTCCCTCTCATTTCTGATTTTGTTAATTTGTATGTTCTCTGCCCTTTGTTTTGTTTGTCGATTTTCTCAAGGAACCAAGTCTTTGTTTCACCGATTGTATAGTATTCATGTTACCTATTTTAGCCCTCAATTTCATTATTTCCTGGCATCTACTCATATTGAGTGAGTTTGCTTTTCTTTCTTTTCTTTTTTTTTTTTCTTTTTTTTTTTTTTTTTTTTTTATGTTGTTTTAAAGGTTTTGGGAGCGCTGTTAATTCTCTAGTGTTACTGACTATTCTCCAGTTTCTTCATGTAGGCACTTTGTGCTATGACATTTTCTCTTAGTACTGCTTGCCAAATGTCCTGTAAGTTTGGGTATGTTGAGCTGTGGTGATTCAGAGACTGGAAGAAATTTGGAATCAAGGTCTGCCTGGAATACAAAGCAGGAACTGGCCAAGGTAAGATACATAACAAAATGGTACTCAAAAACCAATATAGTAAATCCTATATTTGAACACAATTTCATTAACAGATACCTAGAGGTATATTTGGATTTTTGTAGGCAGAGTATAACTGAAAATGAATATTCAATAAAAGGTATCATCTTTGTGATATTGCTTGTCTATGTCAATTTCCCCTACTTGATGTTACCCTTCATGAAGAACGACATACAATGTTGAGAAATTTATGTACTTGTCCCTTATAGCTCTCTTTTACCCCCCCCCCCCCCGGCTGTAGAATTTCTGTGCTGTCAAGGTTGACCAGACTAGGATGTTCTCAGAAATTCCCAGTACATAGTGCCCGCATCTTGACCCAGGGTGTCCATGGTGCATGGCTTCCTCCTATATTAGCTCATTTCCTAACTTGGATATATAAGCCCATTACTCTCTATAATAAAGAGCTTCTTCCTCACTTCTCGTGGTGGTCTGTTGAGTACTTCAGTCCCTACACCCTCCACCACCTCGGTACTCTGGTCACACAGGCACAGCAATACAAAATTTGCTGTTTTATTAGAGTGTAGCAGAGAAAAATGAACAGTGTCTGTCCAGGCACATACTTTTATATTAAGCACAATGCCTTAACCAGGAAATGGTTTGTATTTTAAGTTTTGTATTGGCTTTCATTTAGGAATGTAGAACTGAAGAATCTGGCATCCTTTAGTTCAGTCTCTTGATACATTTATAAAATGTGCAAATCACTGCCCTTTCAACTAAATTTACACATACATTTAATATCTAAATTTCAATTACTGACATTTTGTTTTCTAAATATATAATTTCTATGTTTTTTTTTTTCTTGTTTTTCTAAAAAACTTTATTGGGAGGATCCTCAAAACATTTATAGTGCAATAGTTATATTCACTGTTTGTTATTAACAATTTCCCCAAATATATTACAAGTCACTTTGACTTTATGCTGCTATATTAAAAAAAAACTATGCTTGTTAAAGTGTGCAGATGACACTTAGGGTGTTTAGTTTAACCTCCATGTGAACTAAGTGACCATTCATCCACTATCCAGGAAAGCCTTGGAGACATGCCTGTCCTTATACACTGAAAAATAATGGCACACGTTTAGTCATGTCATTAAATAAGGCATATTCATGTAATGCAGGCCATTTCTGCACTCAATGGCCTTTTAAATATACATACTTACATACATACATACATACATACATACATACATACATACAGTGGTAAAACTCTTTTTTGCAGGTGAGCCTACCTGTCCTTCATACTTTCTCAATCACTAATGGCATACTTAATTGGTTGAGGGAGATTTAAAGAATGTTCTGGTTTATGAAGACAGTGAGACCATTTTCCCATTATTGGAAGAGGTCTTTACACTCAATGGCACTGTAGAATGAGATTGTTTTAATTTGTGTAAATAAGATCAAACTAGAAATTCATGACACATATATCCTGACTGAAAAGTGTATGTTAATTCTTTTATTTTCCCTCTTTATATTAGTATGGGCTAAAATATCATTGAGTCTTTGAAAAACTCAAATGTTTCTAAAACTACTTCCACAACATTAAGATAAATTGATTACTGAAAAAATTCAGTCTATCAAATTTTACATAGTTACTCTTGAAGTAAATATTACATACATACTCTTAAAGTAAGATTTTTTTCTTTTGTTTACAATAAAATACACCAGTGTAGTTTTAAAATGCATATAGTAGGTATGAAAGGGCATCTAATTAATTTTTAATTAATTAATAATGTCAATTATAATGTAACATATAAAAGTATATATCTATTGTTTTATCATACTCAAAAAACACAGAATGTGCAACTATATGAATAACTATTATTATTGTATACTTTTCACAAAGTAATAAATATGTTAAATACTTTTTTCACATTGAGTTGTGGGGCAATGGTGGGATTCAACTCTGTAGATGATAAAAAAAATAACCCCAATTACAGAACAATTAGAAACTGAGCTCTGCTCAAGGTTTCCCAAGAGCAGAGGAAAAGACTCTAAGGTAAACACAGACATCATGGTTGCAAGAAAGCCAGTATCAACCTTGGAAAGCAAGGGTTCCCCCACCACAGACAATTGTTACTTTGTTACAAAAGATGAACCAGGAAAACAACCACAACAAACCAGGAAGAGGATTAGCTACTCTTATGAAGGCCTGTTCTTGGCAACCTATTGAATTCTGGAATAGAGTAGTTTAGGGAGATGGTAACTGATTTGCTCACACTGACCTAAGAAAAACTTTAGGAAGCTCTTCCAAGGTGAGAGTTCTTACATCTGAACTGTAACTAAGGCTTTCACAGGAATGAAGAGATGGAATGGAGTTCTTAGCTACTGATGCTGGGTAGATGTTTTTGTTTTTGTTTTTACTAGAGTTTTAACTTATCTGACATCTTCCCACACCATAAGCACTCTTAAAGTTCCTTGGCTTTTATTTTTGCAAGAACAAATCCTTATAGTAACAGTAACAACAACAACAACAACAAGAAAATGAACTGAGTACTCAAAATGGAAGGGGCACCTCCCAGCAGAGTTTGAGTCCAAGTGCTCCGCAGGGCATCAAAGTATGGCTGTAGCAATGTCACCCTGCCTGGTGCCCCTGCAGCACCTCTCTGAATGCCTCACTGGTGCCCACTTGTCTCAGTCCTGGGAACAGAGACTATTGAGGCTGGCCGAGCTCAAACTCCACTCAGTGGATGCAGCAGTGTCGAACAGGGGGTCCTGGGGCTGGAGATAGCATGGAACTCATGTGACTTGGGCAGACAGGAGAGGAACTGGAAGCCAAGTGGTGACAAGGGATATGCAGGAACCGAGTGGGGATTTCACAGTGGGCAGCATGGGACCCACCAGGCACTGGGCATGCTGTGGAAGTAGGTGAAGTCCTTGCCCCAAGCAAAGCTCCAGAGTCAATGGCAAAGGCAATTTAGCCACAGTAGGCTGTCCAGCAGGAAAAACATGGGTATCAGGACTGGAATGTTCTCCAAGCTCCAGGAACATAGAGCAGTGTGGTTGCTCCTGCAGCAGCTTCCTAGGCACAACAACTTGGGGCATCTGAGGGCATGGAGTGCACTGAGGGTGGGGGAGCAGGAATATGCAGATGAGGAACCGGATAAAGACAAGGAGCATGAGGACAGTGGCAGCATGTGTGCAGTGGTGCTGTAGAGCTTCAGGGCAGATCCAGACCCTTAGTGAAATGGTGGTGGCCCAATAGGAAGCCCCAGAAATTGGCCACACATATGGTGGGCCAACAGCTTTCCTGTTTCTGGAGGCAGCTGCTCACCCCTACAGTTCCTCCTTCTATACTTTATGGATGAAATGACAGAAACTAATGTTGTACAATATGTGTAACATTGTTCCTTCTTATACTTGGGGTACAAAGGGAGTCTGCACAGCTTATAGAGGCCCTGTTGATACTGATACTGCTCTCCTTGGTTGGTTGGCACAGATTGGTCTTCTACATGGAGTTGATCTGGGAGCTCTCCGCCCATCTATTGCTGCTCTGCTACTCCAAGTGCAGGAGGTGCTGGGTGCACTCACCTTTCTCACTCAAAGTGCTGTCCAGGAATTTGCTCTCCTTGTACACCAGTGTCATGTCAGTGTGTCCAGAAGGCTCCTGAGCCAGCAGTAGGAAGCCAGGCCACTTGTACCCGCTGACTGCAACTGAGAAGTTAAGGGCTCCTTGAAACACTGGTGATCAGCTGCAGGCACAGGGCAATGGTGGGTGAGCACTTGCAGGGCATTGGTTGGGAGGAGCACACTGTGAGGCAGGGTCTGGCTGAAGCAAGTTTAGTAAAGCAAAGGGGCAGGGAGGGATGGAAATTTGCTTGCAGAACATGGGAGGAGAGAAGGGCAGATGCAGAGTGGAGAGCAGAGAAGCAAGAGTGCAGATTGGAGTTTATTACTAAGAGTTTGCTCACTTATGTTTCAACAAACAAGTTTCAGTATTAACAACAACAACCACAAAACTACATTAATGAAAGAAGAAAACCATCATGGAAGGTGAGGGGCCTTCCCAGCACAGTTTGAATCCAAGTACCTAGCCTGGTAGTAATTGGTCTGTGACTGTGTCACCTCCACCAGGGGGTCCCTGCAAACCTCTCCTAACCCCTCCCAGGTACCCCCTCCTCTCATCCATGGAGATGGAGATATCCTTGAAGATGGGTTAGTAATGGCAGGGCTCCAGGCGGGGGGGACTTGGAGCCACTGAGACTGCCAGACCTCAGCATCAGCTCAGGCAACTGTAGTGGTCTCCCAGTGAGTACAGGGAGAGGACATCCACTCAGTGAGTGAAGGGAACATGGACAACTCAGACAGAGGCTCAGCAGCTGAGAGCCTAAGGCCTTCAAGGGCAGCAAAAGGCCTCCAGGCCCTGCTGCTGGCTGAGGTAGTGGAGATGCTGTGACATTTGGTGGAGTGCTATAAGATGAGGATATTCAGGTCCAGGCCCCAGACAAAGGCTTTGTTAGCACTAGACAGTATGAAGCAGGCAACACACTGGGCTCCTACTTTCCGTTGTCTAGAGACATATCTTGGCCTTTGTCAAACCCAGAATGAGAAAGATCCTAGGACACATGCCTGCTTCCCCCCTTCTGTCACATTGTCTCAGTGCTAACAGCGGGGCTCCCGATTATAGTTAGGCACAGGAAATCCAGAGTTGAGACATATATAGGCCCTCACATCTGGTTTGGCTACATATGTTCTGGCTGGAGTGCTATAAGCAGAAGAGTCAAGTGACTATGGGGAGCTCTCCTGAAAGGGCAGGGTCTTCTCTCTGCTTTTTTCTGCCTGGAGGCCTGGCACTCTGGTAGCTACTGCAGGCTGCAGTGAATGAGAAGGCTCCTGTCTCAAAGGATGGTGGACAGTACCACTCAGCCCAAATGGCCACGGGAATTTTTGTACTTATATTAGGTTTTGTGCATGGGAGGACACCCAATAACATGTATATGCTTGCTGTGGTCTGAACCACTGAGCCACATCCCCCTGACTCATATGATGTTTTCTCAGAAAAGAAAATCTTAAGGCATTTGGGGTTGTATCAGTTAGACATGTGGTCATGTTGTAACCTGAGGAAAGGTGACCATCAACTTTTTCCTGATGTCCTTAGAAGGGACACTCAACTCCATTCACAGCAGAACACTCTGATTTTTTCATGTATTATTTATGTATTTGTTGACATATGTCTGTGTTTACACACATGCACAGTTCCAGTGAGAAGTCACAGGGCAAGATTTAGGGGTTGTTTCTCTCCTCCTTCTCAGGTCCTCAGGCTTGCTGGTATACACTTGTGCCAGATGAGCCATCTCACCAAACCCATCAAGTACTTTCTAGAACAGATTCAGCTCCAAGATGACTTGATTTCTTTACCATCCAATATTGACTGAAATAGACAATTGGAAAGGTACCCATAGAACAATGAGAAAATGCTTTCTCCCTCATAGATCCATTGCCCATTCTGTCATCAGATACTACCATCACTCCCAGCTACTTAACCTATCCCTTGCTTGATGTTCAGATGGCTGTGGCCCATTTCAGCTCACTCTGGACTTTCTCCAGCCTAGAGGAGGAAGACAGTCTTATCCTGACTGTGCCCTGGAAGTGTAAGAGAAAACACACACTTTCTTGCACTAAAGTGCTTTCGGCCATGGTATTTGCCAGAACAATGGAACAAACTGGGACATCTTGTTGAGACACAGAAGCCCAGGCTATCATCACAGAACAAGAACTTCAAATAGGGTTACCACACCATATTGGAGTCCTTGTAGGGTTACAGAAGTTTTAAGAAATTGAAAATGCTATCAAGCACAGCGCAGAAGTCACGTGCTCAGTACTGCTGAGATTATTTCAGTGCTGCAGTGACCCTGTTGAATTTACTCATGAAGCCACAGCTGAGGACCTGGTTGATGCTCCTCCAATCCCCTTTCCCATGAGGAAGAAGCAGAGGAGCAAAGGTTCTCTTCCACCTTGAACACCATCCTGAGGCACTGGAGGATGTACAGGCAAAGCCTGGTACTCTTGTTTTAGTCCCTATACAGTTTGTTTCCCAGAAATAAACTTGTCTTTGGTGAAAGAATTAGGGTATTTGAGCAGCCCTTGCTTTAGGTGATAGTGCCATAGGAAGAGTTCTTGGCCAGTCTCAGCAGGAGTGTTAGTGGCTGCAATGCAGAAGTTTGCCGTCTTCCCAGGGTTGCAGATGTATGCCAGGAGTGTGGGGGTTCCTGGCAGCAAAATTGCCTTGGGTGCAGTCCCTGGTAGGTAGTGTGCCCAGAGGGTTGTCAGAGAAGGTACAGGTTTTTGCGATTGAAGCATGATTACATGCCCCTGGAGTCACTGGGGGAATAGAGTTAACTACTGAGGAATGTGCTACTCAGGGATATGCTACAACTGGGCATGTAACTGGGGGCTGAACACTTTTTTTTTTCTTGAAACCTCCATAAGTCAACAGTAAAAGCTATTTATCACACACACCAACCACAGTATCTGCAAACATCCCATTGCCTTAGACTCTTGTGCTCAGGTACAGGGAGCAGGAAGCTCCTATGTGTTAGACAGTTTGGGGGAATTTATTGGAAAATTTTGATTATCATCAATTCTTGGAAAGGGGGCTGATACTGTAGAGTTCTTACATTGGAGATGCCTGAGTTTGTGGGTAGGGTATTTCTATTGTTTCCAGGGTTTGTGTTTTGGAAATCTCAGGAGACCCTAGATGATGGACAGTAGGTGAACAGATGAGGGGTGCTCTTCAAATAGCTTGGAGTCAGTTCTAACTGCCATCACCTTCTCCTTCACTGTGACAATCCAAGGGCCTTTGTGGGCAGAGGAGTGAAGTCAGGCATGGAGGCCTGGGTGGGGAAAGGCCATGGTCAGATTTGGGCATGTGACCTTGTGGTGCTTTAGAACAGCCTTCATCTTCAGCAGGAAGGCTGGCCAGTGAGCAGAGAGGCTGTAGGCACAGGCCTCAGTCCTGCAGGCTGAGGTGGTGGAGTCTTTGAGTCTTGGGAAGTCAGCCACTGTACATAAGCAGCAAATGGAATTTAGCAGCAGGCAATCCAGCTAAAAGGCAGAGTTGGGGGGCCTTTAGGCCGACTCCTCACTGTTAATACCATGGGAGGCACAGGATGAAATCAGAAAAAAGGGATTCTATGTGAGGGGCAGAAAGACTGAGTTTTGATCCCTCACACCTGTTTTAGACAACTTGACTCTTTTCTCTTTGTAACTCTTCTTGCTTCCTGGAGTTCATTCTCCATTCTCCTAGCTGACTCAGATTACCTGGGAATTATGCACAGTGCCTTCCCCATTTTCCTTTGTGAATAATGAGGCAGAAAAGTTAGGGAAGATGCATTGCATCATGTTAAAATACTAGTACTTTTGGGTGAGGCTCAGTTTCCTTAGGTGAGAGCTGATGTCCTCTGAAGGACAGTTGTTGACTGATTCCTGTGAGCGGTGACCTTTGGAACCCTGTGGTCTTGACTTGGAAGTGGCTGGTTTGCAAATATTTAAGAGAGAGGTACTACTGAGACTTTGAGACAAGTGGTAGGCTTGTCCTCTCTGGGCTGGGGAGAATGGAAGACACTTTCTTCCATAAGGAAGGAGACATAGGAAGAAGGCAGAGTATAGATGGAATGGTGTGTGTTGTCACAGCATTGCTCAATTATCCACTTTAATTGCTATTAGAGGCATGAACCGCTTATTTGGGTTACATCTTCCCATCATAATTCATTTTTTTAGGAAGTCAGGACAGGAACTCAAGCAGAGAAGGAACCTGGATCAGGAGCTGATGAAGAGCCCATGGAGGCTGGTTTCTGGCTCGTGTGTCAACTTGCTTTCTTATAGAACCCAGACCACCAGACCAGGGATGGGTCCTCAAGCATCAATCACAAATGAAGCAAATGACCCACAGCTGATCTTGTGGCTGTGTTTTCTCAGGTGAGGTTCCCTCCTTTCAGATAACTCTAGCTTGTGTCACATTGATATTGAAAGACCCACGGAGGGCATGAACCCTCACACCCCCCCACTCAGGATAGGCGGCCCTCCCAAATCACTCACAAGAATTGGTCTTGATGCAAAAGCATGAGGTCTTTTATATTCCAGTGCACTGGGGTTCGTAGCCATACTCCATGTGGGGTAGAGAACTGGGAACCCTGGGTACAGGTTTCAGACAGCTTTTATAGGGTTACAACAAAGCCCACGAATCACAAACCAATAATTTCATAGCAGTGCAGACCAATCAAGTTGAACTATCCAAGCCCACATTTAGCCCAGGAACTCTGCTTTCATTAGGGCTTCTGGTTACATAAGTCCCAAATACTTTTGAAAACTTTTTCTACTCTGACATGTAAAACTTTCATTAGCTCACCTGGTCTCATTTGCATTTTCACTGATACCTTTCTAGGTGGGGGGCCTAACAGAACCTGTAATTTCCTGAGGCTTTTTCTCAATAGCTTTTCTCAAATCTTACATTAACCTCCATTCTTTCAATTTCTTTTTTAACGACCAAAATTTAGGAAGATTTTTGTATTCTCTACTTGCTAAACTCTTTTGAGCCATCCATACAGCTTTCTCTGGCTCTCAGGCCATTCTGGCTTTGACCATTTCCTACTGTTTCACTCTGCAAGACAGCCATGGGAGATGCAGTTCTCCAACCCTGATTTCTCTCTCTCTCTGGTTTTTGGTTTTTTTTTTTTTTTTTTCTCTTTTTTTTTTTTTATATCCCAAGCTATTCAAGTAGTACCTATTGTTGGGATTCACACATTCACATATTCACAATCACACTTCAGACACTCAAATACTCACATGTGTGCCCACACCATACATACAGTTATATACATTTTTCAGCTCTCTTTTTCTTTAGACCAAGATTAGTTTGCTGAAATAGAACATCTTTAAATGAAATCTTTTGAAGTGCAATTGTTGTAACTAAAGGTTGAATTATGAACATCCAAAATCTGAACAAATCCCAATATATGTAACTTTTTTTTCTCTTATTTTTTATTTTTTAATGAGTCCTTAAACCCTTTCTGACAGGCTGTATTAGTTATTCCATACTCTTGACTGGGTGTCAGCCATGGCAGCAGCTCCTAAAGCAGCAGGCATCTAGGTCTCCTCCTGCCTTTGCTCTCTAGGCCTGGGCTGGCCAGCTGCAGCTCATCTGTGACTGCAGCTGTTTGAAAAGCAAGCAATCACCATTGCAACAACTCTGAGTTCCTGCTGACCTGGTGCATAAGCTGGGCAGCACCTTTGCTTCTCCAAGCCCCTGTGCAGCTCTGAGACAGCTATGGTGGCTGCTTTAGGGAGGGAGCCACTGCTTGGGACATGCTCCAGTGTCCTTAGGAAAGGCCCTGTCTTTCCCTGAAGATATGGTCTTTCTCTGATCTGCATGGGCACCTAGCAGCTTCTTGGATACACTCTTAAGCTCATCTTCCTCACTTTTACTAGCCTGTTGAATGTCTTTAATGCAGTTTCCTGTTCCTCTAGAAGTTCCTGTAATTGAAATTCTAATTCAACCTTTCAGGGTGAATTCCCCATCTCTCTTTATTATTTCATTCTTTATTTGCTTATTTACCCCAATACATCCCTGCCAGCACAAGGGAGGAACCCATCCACTTACCTCACTTTCAGAATCTCGGTGAGGACTTCCAATTCCAGCACTTGCTCTGCAGTAGAAGCCTGAGAAACTGGGGAAGGTTAATAACACTGGACTCTTGCTTGATATTAAGAAGGCTCTTTATTATCCCCTACTTTACTCCTGGGGCTAGCTTATTTACCCTGGCACCAGATGGAGGATGGGGAAGCAAAAGGGGCAGTTAGTCATCTCAGCTTCCAAGGACTGGTTAGGGTGCTTTCAGGGCCAAGAGAGCCAACAGCATTAGCATTTTGCATTAGAAAGCATGTCTCCTGTTTTCCTGTGGTTATAGCCTCATGCTATGAGGTCAGCAGGAGGGGGGAATGAATTCTCAGCCAAGGTCTTAATTCCCACAATGTACACATTTATGGCCAAATGATGAAGGTAAACCATTTTCCCTCTTGATTTAGGAGAAGATTGTATGAAAAAAAGGAAGGGCTACCACAATTATGTTAAGGTGGGGAAAAAATGGATTTGGAAGTTGTGGGAAAGGAAGGGAATATTGACAATGGTGTGACTGTAGAGCAAGGCAATGTCTTTCCTCTTTCCTACTCTGCTGGCTCTGAACCATTCTGCCACAATTGATTATTTAACTGCATTCAATTTGGATTACTGGAGATGTAAATAAGCCTGTCTTTATCTTTCTTTAATAGGTTGATTCAGCTGAACATTATGGACGGAAGCATATAGGGACATCATTGAAGGGAACATCCAATTAAAATGAGATACTATGTACGGGGCGTGTTGACAGGACAATGACCCAAGCACCAGGGAAGTAGTAACAAAAAGATCCAGAGTCTTAGAAAAGACTGGGCTATACAAGTGGGGAAACTTACACTGTTCTCAGACAACTTACTTATGACAGATCAGCTTGACCTGTTTGAGATGAATCCAAGTCTCACAACTCCCTGAATCTTAAGAAATTTTTAAGTACATAAAATGAGATGAAAATGTTATGTTATGTAAATTTAATAGCATTACCACTGTTTGTAATCCATACTGAAATCTTCCTTGTAGAAAAACAGTAGAATTATTCCTGTGAGACATAAAAAAAAAAAAAAAAAAAAAAAAACAAACCCGTGGGGATCTCAAAATATTATTTTGGGTTAAAACATGAACCCTTTCTGATGTATCCAGACAGTCGAATACATAGATTGAACAGTGGTATTTTAGCACAATTGAAAAGCACTTTTAAGTCTATATTTACAAAACAACCAAAGGAAGTTTCAATGTTTGAAATTTTAACAGAATAATAGTAACAGTAACAGTAACCAGCCTTGAATAATCACCTATCAGAACTGCATTGATTAATGTTAAAACTCTGAACTTTTGAAGTCTTAGTATAGCAATAGCATAGAGAGGAAGAGAAATCTCAAGCAGTTCTCATTTTTACAAAACTTAAATCAGTTCCTTAGACCTTTACAACTGGCATTTCTTTCTTAGACCCCTCACAAGTTACATAAACTCCAAACCTGTTCTTTTCATCCAGTCACTTACCATGAGACACAGGTGGCTGATTACTGAGAACTGTCATTATGAAGCAAGTTCCTTTAAAGAAAGGAAATAGTAAAAAGTTACATTGAAACTTGGTTTGTGAGTTTTTCTTTCACTGTGAAGTCTGTCACCAAGGTGAATTGTTCCTGCCTGCCTTTCTTAGCAGACCTAATTAATAACTCTGGAAAAGTGAGCCCTGATTTTACATTTGACATAAACTGAGTGAGTAGCTGTGGCCTTAGGGAGTTGAGTGTGACTGTTAAACTGACAAAGCTAGAGTTAACTGTCAACACCATCAGAGATCTGAGAAGGGTGAATTATTGTAGGAAGTATAATGCAAACAGTCTCTCTTTCAATGAAAATGACAGAGACCTCAGGCTACCTGGACAGTTAACCTAGGCTTCTGTGGTGAGCAGTTTCCCTAGGATCCCATAGTCTCAATGGCATCATGTGGCAGGCTGGGGTGGAGATAGGGCAAAGGTAATATGTCTTCTGACTGTCACCAGACAGCATTATGTTGTTGGCTGCCATACAAACCAGCACAACATTTAGCTGCCAAAACCAGAAGGTCTCAGAGACTTTCCTGTGGAGGAGGTACTTGCTTTTTCATTAAACACTTTAAATGCCACATTCAGTAGATTTCTGAAGATTTAAGGACTGTTAGCTATTAAGCATGCCTGATTTTATTTTTTATTTTTATTTTTGGGGGCTCTGTTTCTAACTCATAAAATTATAGTAATGTTAGTACTGCCTCACAAGGTGGTTATAAGAATTATACTTACTAATATTTACAGAACACTTAGACGCATATGAGGTAGAAATGAATTCAGCATAGGTGTTTGTTGAATGCACACAATTAAAATTCTAAAGAAATTACAAAAAAAAAGCATGCCTGATTTTCCACAAACATTATTTGTTTTTAGTTATTTGTTTTAGAGTTAATGTTGAAAACAATATATAGGAGTCTAAGTTTGTCATTGTAAATGAATTACATTAGTACTTGCCATAACTGAGCACAGTTCTAAGCACATTAAAGATTTGTTCATTTATAAAGTGACTGAGCATTACCTTTAATGTCTTAATGATACTCAACACATTACAAGTTAGTAGCTTATATAAATGTAGTACATTACAGCTTCATTTAGTGTGAGCCCTAAATATTATAACTGAAGATTTAATTGAAGCTCCTTTATCATCATCATGAATACAGTCCACAGAGAAACTAGGAACCTCAACTTTTTGATCATTTCAAAGTGCACTATTACACACTATCAGAGTTTCTTGAAAGACTCAGTTTTCCAAATGATATCACTATATGAACCAAGTTAGCAAAGACAAAGAATGTGAATATCTGTCTTTAACTCAGTTCCTGTTAACATGTGTAGACCTTAGGAAATTATAAACCTTAATTGTTAAACATACTGTGCTGGCTAGGCTCATATTTAAGGATGGAAAAATTTAGCCTAATTCTCCCTGGACTCTGCCCCCTAGCAGTGAGTAGGAAAAAGGTCATTCTTGACTGTTTACAAAAGGGCAGGTTTAGGGACAGCACCTGTGAGTGAATGAGAACAGGAAATGAGCCATGCCACACTACCCAGAAGCCCTCGAGAAAGCAGACTTCCTGGGCTAAGTGTGGGCTTGGATAGTTCAAATTGATTGTTCCACTCTGGATGCTATGAGATGATTGGTTTGTGATGTGCAGGCTTTGTTGTAACCCTTTAATAGCTGTCTCAATCCTGTATCCAGGGTTCCCAGACCTCTACCCCATGTGGAGTGTGGCTATGCACCCCAGTGCACTGGAATATAAAAGTTTTTGCATCAAGACTGAGTGATTTGGGGGGCCGATTTTCCTGAGTTGGAGCATGAAGGTTCACGCCCTGTGTTGGTCTTTAAATCATTGCATAATTTTCAGAAGTTATTAGGAACTATACCAATGGTTACATCCTTTTTTTTAAAAAAAAGCATCTACTGGGCAATTTGTGATTCTTCTGTTGCGAAGTATATGTTTAGATATGACCCACTAGTTTAGTTGGATTACTTGGTATTTTAGTGTCTAGTTCCTTGGGTTTCACATATTCTTTGGAGTTTAGCCCTCTGTCAGATGTGGGGTTGGTGAAGAACTGTTCCCATTATGTAGGCTGCCATTTTGTCTTATTGACATTGTCCTTTGCCATATGGAAGCTTTCTGTTTCAGGAGATCCCCTTTATTAATTGTTGCTCTCAGTGTCTCTGCTAATGGTTTACTAGTCAGGAAGTTTTCTCCTGCCAGTGTATTCAAAGCTACTTTTCATTTTCTCTTCTCTCGGGTTCTGTATATCTGGATTCATGTTGAAGTTTCAGATCCACCTGGACTTGAGTTTACTGCAGGGAGCTAGATAATGGTCTCTTTGCATCCTTCTGCATGATGTTATCCAGTATTGCCAGCAACATTTGTTGAAGATGCTTTCTTTTTTCCATTGTAAAATTTGTATTTGTTCGTCAAAAAATATGGTATTCATAGGTGTGTGGATTCACATCAGGTTCTTTGTTTGGATTTCATTACCCCAACTGTCATATTTTCTGCCAACACCATGCTGCTTTTATTACTATAGCTATGAAGACTCAGCCATGCTGGCCCTGCCCCTTAGCAAGTGGCAAGTTATGCACACTGACATTCATAGAGATTCTTAGTCAGCTCTCATGTGTTTTTTTTGACTACTTCACATGTTATGTGCCTGCATATGGATTCCATATGCATGTGTAGCTTTCCCTATTAAGCGAGCGCCTCCCACCTATTTGTTCCTTTCCTCTTTCATTCCCCTTCCATCTCTGTTTCCCTTCTTCCCCTTCCCATCCCATCACTGTTCCTGCTTGGCCAACATCTATACCCTACTTTGTTCCCTCTCCCAAATAATCTCCATGTGGGTTTAATTGAGTTTTGCAAAACTATATTTGGTGTCATAAAACTCGCTCTGGCTCTCCAGTGACCTGCTGACTATCAGAGACATTCTAGGACCCTGATCCTGAACCCACAGCCTGCTTTCCATCTCCCAGGCTGCTGAGATCCCCACACAACACTGGCTATGATTTGGTAAGGTATCAAATGAGCATAAATATTTCCATGAACCCCTGTGTCTGATGATCGATTTCCTGGTACCCTTCTGGCATCTCTGGAAGCAGGGGGCACCAATAGAATTCAAGGACACAGCTGATCTCCCTCACTGACTATCACCTCCAATAGACTTCCCATGGGCATGGCCAAGCTCAACCTTTTTACTGGGCAGTGCATTTGATTTTCAGCTCGATTCCTTCGGCACTTCCAAATTATTGCCTTCTCTCAGACTACAGAATCCTAGTGGTCTTAGACCTTCACCCTAGTTCTTGGATTGACAAGCTACAAGCTACACGATTGACCTGTGCTTCTCTCTGCCTTGCCCATGGGAATTAAATTGAACAAAAATATATGCTCATCGATTCCAATGGGATGCCTGTTAGGAAATCAAAAAATCCTTCACTTAACACCGCTTGTGAAGGCTCCCAGACTCATTCACCTGTGTGCTAATATGTGGCCCAAATACCACCTTGACAATAAGTAAAATTGCCTGCTTGATGGCCCTTTAAATCCAGATACTTTATGGGACCTTTCCAACTTAGGACAACTCTATTTTAAACTCCATTATGCCCTCACCCTAGGACTAGATATGTAGGTCATTTTGTTCTCAATTTTCCTTTTCTTAGAGCATACTTGTTATTCACTGTTTTGTATATAGTTTTGTATTAAGCCTAAATCTTTTCTTTAGACTAAAAGGAAAATTGTAGTGAGATAGTCCGTCTGTGGCACTGACCACGCCTATTGGGGGTGGAGCGATGGGCAGAGTGACCTGTGGAAGGAGGTCTGAGGAGAGCCAGGAAAGGCTCTCTCTTTCTGGCGTGACTCCGACAGGAGAGGATCGGGTTGAATTTCCTGGTGTTCATCTGTCTAGGTTGTAAGTTATTTCTCCCTGAATAAACATCTATTCGGCCTATTTGTTTATCTTGATCCTTATTTAACCGCGATACATACTGACTGGTGTAAATTGCTTCTCAGACCCATGAGGGTTCTCTCTGGTTTTGTCCCCAGCATTCTCCATCCTGACAGGTACATTTGTTTCTCAAACATTTGCTGGTCTTTTGGATGTTTTGAACCCTGGTCTCTGGTGTCAGTGGGTTTCGTATATCTTTCTGCATCAATCCTGTATGGTGGTGGTGAGCATCAAAACCTGTTAATGGCAGTCACCATCTTCACTGATAGTGACCATGTGGCCTATTCATTTCTTCCCACTCCATGGGTTACTCTCTTGCCTCAGCCTAGGCAGAGGGATACTCTACACAGTTCCTGCTGACAAACACTTCAGCAAGATATAGTTCACTCAATTGTTTTTGTTTTTGCCTCTAAGTTCGTATTTGACTGGCTCTGTTGTGCATGGCTGCTTAGTGTAATGACATGCCTTTCCAGGACCTGGTAGGGCACATATCTCATGAAAATATCCTGCTCTCCACTGCCCAAAAGCACATACTAGAAGCAAAAAAGAAAGAAAGAATATTCCTCAAGCTGATTCACAGCTGCAGTCTTCTTTCAACTTACCCATAGAACTAACAAATCTGTGTATTGAGAAACTTGGAGAAAATGACTATGCATGATGCCTCTCTACCCAGTCTGCTGGAGTCTCTGGCTACTCGAAAAAGTGATATTGCATCCTGTCTGAACCTTGACTTTGTGAAACAGCTACTTTTGCATGTTAGTTCTAGCACTACGCTTCCAAGCAAAAAGCAAAAACTAGGAATGGTCACTTATATAAGAGCACATGCATTAAAGAACAACGTAGTTTATGGAATATTAATAATTTTACCCACTCCCGACTGGATCATACAATCCCTCCTGCTCCTGTTCAACAAGACATCTGGCACACTTCCCACTGCTTGCCTGTGCATCTCTTCATCTGCTTCAATAAGATACTGATTGAAGGGTCTCTGAGGACAATGAGGGTAGTCACTCATCTGATTACCACAGATGGTCAGTACAGAGACAAACTGCACCTTGGTTAGGTGGCTTCACTACCCTCTTGCTGGGTTTCTTGGGAGCTTCCTTCCCCTCAGGCTTCCCCCTAACCCTTATGGTCCCCATCAAGACATCTCTTTCATTACTCTCCCTCCCCCTTATTCTGGAGCCCAATCAGGACACGTTAGATAATTTGGTTCTTTTCATCTGAAATTATTCTTCCCTGCTCTCTATGCTCAGAATTCACTACATACATGCATGATGCCTCTCTCTACCCAGTCTGCTGGAGTCTCTGGCTACTCCAAAAAATGACATTGCACTCTGTCTGAAACTTGACTTTGGCAATCGGCTCCTTATGCATGTTCATTCTAGCACACCACATACAATCAAAAACTGGGAATGGTCACGAATATATCCACAAATGCATTAAAGGACAATGGAGTTTATGGAATATTAATAATTTTACTAAAATGCCATACATTCTACAAGATACAAGGAGAAGAAGCCATGATTACCTATATGGAATATTTTTCAAGACACAGAAGAGCTATTGGAGAGGAGCCAAATGGAAGGGAGGCATGGCTAGACCCAGGCTTGTACAGCAAATGGAAAGGTGGTCAAGGGATCCCATGTCACATGGTTGTAATTAGTTGTGCAGAATGACAAAGCCTCGTTTAGATTACAGTGTGGCTGCAGGTATGGCCCACTTTTCAGAAAGAGATGGTGACCAGCGTCACAGTTATTGAAATATGTACACTCATGCCCAGAGAGTAGAGATTTCCAAAGCTACTGTTTCATGGAACCAAACTGGAACATACTGGAATATTTCCCTCACACATTAACTCTCAGACTCAACTGTCACCCTCACATGTCACTTTGATTTTGATTCCAGGGGGAATTCACAAGAATTAAGCCCTCCTCTAGAAGGAATCCTTCCTCAATACCTTCTGAGAGTTGTTACATTAAAAGGTAGAGTATCATCAACCATCCCACTCATTCTAAGTTTTGCACTGACATGCTCACTCCGCAAAAGAAGGTAGTACTACACTTAAGTCCTAAGGACACCGAATAGCTAGTGCATCAACAGGCAACATTTGCAAAACTACATCAACAGGAGTATCTCCTTAATTCTGCATTTTTCTGCTGGGCCCAACCTGCACTGCCTTCTAGGTGAGAGGTGACATAACTGATTTAACCTGATCCTAAGGGATTTTGAGGAATGACCCTGAACCCAGAGGCACTCTGCTTGAATGTGTACCATCCCAAGATAAACACTCTTGCCTTTGTCATGGCCTTTACGTTAACTTTTATCCATTGCCCTGCTGTACTGCCTTGGGAACTGTACACTTTGGTAAGAGCAGGCAAACTACCAGTACACATAAATATAAGTGAACGAATCTGAAAAAAGATTTGTGTGAAATAAGTAGTCCAGTCAACTGTACCTGAAAATAATGTGTGTCCCAATATGCTTTACTGGGTTTCGTTCTCTACCTTGCAATTATCACTGATGCTATCTCTGAAGGAAATCAGAAGCAGATATATGTAGGTTTCATTATTTTTTTTCTATATTCCCAAATGGAGGTGCATAGTTCCCGAGATGAATTAGAAGACACAGGTGAATTTCTCAAGAATACATTTCACATGATCATGTCATGAATATATGTGTATGGAGACTCCGTTTCTTGGAAGAGTAAATATGTGATGTCACATGTGAAACATGGATCTTTTTCATCAAGTAGTGCCTGACTAGGGAGTAGACCGTGCCGTGCCCACCGAAGACACCAACCGGGTTTGTTGCTCTGTCCGTCTGAGAAATAATAACCTGTCTAAAGTCACCATTAAGATGCAGAGATTCATTTCCATCTGTGGAGTTGTGCAGTTACAGGAGCGTGACACCACACTTGAATCAATGTGTAGTTTAAAGAGGAAGAGTCTGAGTTATCTTTTATTTACAAAACCAAATTCATTTGACTCAACAGGGTCTTCAACAGGGTATTTGATATATAAAACATTTAGCCTTAGCAAAATATCAAGTATAAACCAAGAACAACAACAAAACTAATGACAACTTTTCTAAGCAAAACAGAGAACATCAAAATGTCAAAGTAAGCAAACTTGTAATCAGTGAACTAAACCAACAAGTTTAGCCAAGCGCTATTTTTTACAGTCTGATTTAGTTGAAGGGACTCCACACCATGGCCATCTATGGACACATGATTGGAAGGCAGCACAGACTGTTAAAAGCGACTCATGACAAGGATAGCCAGGCGTTTTAGGGCTTCGAAGTTCAAGCAATCATTAAGTATAGTGAGACCTTTCACCCTCCTCCTGCCTCCCTTGCTTCCATAACCCATCTGTCCCACTCTTCCTCAGGTGCTCAAAGGAGACTGGGACAAGAGGCAAATGCAGCTGTGTCAGCTGCAATCCGGATGCCAAGTGCAGAGAACTGAGAGTTCCAAAATGAATCAAACATTTTCTTAATATGCCAACAAGAAAAGAACTCCAAGGATCTCTACCAATGACAGTGTGTCCTTCATTGCAGTTCACTGACCATGGTAATGGGACAACATCCGGAGGTAAGGGACAAATCAGCTCGCAGGGAGGATGGGAGACCCAAGGGGTGTAGAGGACCCGTGGGGGCATTTTGCCACTTCCTGAGACCGTGCACGATACCACTGTCATGTTGCAAATTGGTCCTCTACCTAGAGAAGTGATCCTCAAACTATGGGTCATGACTCCTTTGGTGATGCCATGACAATTTCAAAGGGTGACATCTCACATATCCTGCACAACAAATACTTATATCATAATTCATAACTTAACAAAATTACAATTAAAAAGTTGCAAGAAAATTGAGTTTGTGCTTGCAGCTCACCTAAACATGACAAATTGTCTTGGAATGGTCACAGCATTGGAAAGGTTAATTACCATGGAGTTCTATTCTATTAAGGGTCAGAGTCAGTTCCTGGGTGGAGTCTCTGTCACAATTTGCAAAACTGAGTGTCAGCGGCACAGTATCAAAAGATGCTAGCTAAGGATGCTTGCTAAGAGTCCTAAGGCTAGACCCAGAAGCGTGGACATTGCAGTGCAGAGAAAACATTGGGTAGAGTCGGTCATTTCACAATGCTGTGTTCCCCTGGAAGATAGGTACTTACCAATAGAAGAGTGACCCCTCATCCAGCTCTTGGAATTTTCTGAAAGCTTCCGAATTCTCCTTCTCCAACCTCTGTAGGTCTGCCATGGCCTGTTTATGTTCCATCTTGATCTTTTCTAATAAAGGAGTAGGCCGTTGGTAGGGCATGGAGCTACAAGCAAAAAACCACCTTGAACAAAGTTTTCATAAATCACACAAATTCAGGCTGTGTCAAGACTACTGGAGCCCATGGATGGCCGCACCCTGCCCACTATGGACTTGACATCTTTCACTCATTCAACCACTGCCTTGAACCCCTATGCCAGCAGAGCCAGTGTGTTCCAGTGAAGAGAGTTGAGGGTGCATGAGCTTTTTCAGTAGGGTTGATAAAATAGCACACTAAGATATTTCCTGTCGTCTACTTTACATGGGGTGTGCCCTCCAAAAACTGGGATGATGTGTTTCCTCTCTGCAGATCAGAAAATCTCAGTCCCACTGCCCATCTTTCTGAATGGAGGCCAAAATGACACCATGAGCACTTTTGTGCATGGGACTCAACATTTTGGAGAATGGAACTCATGGAAGATGTGTCAACCCCTGAAGGGGATTTCTCCATGGAACTAAGGTGAGCCCATTAAAGAATGGGGGGATCCATTGGGGACCCCAATGCAATCACCGGTAGGTATCACTTGGGGACTGTGAAATGGAAACTTCCTCATGCCAACTACAGAAAGTCTACTTGCAGGGTCTAGAGGGAAAGTCAAGCACAAATGCACAGACACATAGATATATACACAACACACCTGTGTGTCTCTGCATATGTGTGTGAGACAGAGAGACACAGAGAGACTGAGATATGCAGAGAGAGGAGCAAAATGTGAAGTGTTTGATCAGTTGCTGGCCTCTTATCTGTACATGGAAATGTGTGACCAGGCATCACTGCTTGCCTCATGAAGAAGCAAGCACACAATGCCTTGCCAGACAAATAGAGAACCACCACAAACTCACAGCAGCTCATACCTCACACAAGCTCCACTTGGCAGCAACGCTCCAAATGCAGCCTGGGAATTTACAGCCCTGTCCCAAAATCACTGAGTTATTTGACTCGTGCTAAAGTCGCTGGTTTTCCTTCAGAGGAAACAGAAAAATAGTGCAACCCCATCCCACTCATGCCAGGATTCAGGTTCTCCTTTTTGGAAGCTTTTGTATCGATGGTGTTTATCAAATGTACACCCTGCAAGTGGAGACTGTCAGAAGCTCTGATCCTAGATGAACTAAAGTAGGGGTGAATTTGTGAAACCAAGTTGGTCACCATGGCATTGGAATCAATGAATACTTAGTGTCAGGAGATCCTTCTGTGATGGAGGTGAGGCGCTCTCGCAGGTCCTTTGATTCCATGGAAACTTGATCCAGCTGGGCAATCAGACTGTCCACCTGGTCTTTGAAATCCTTTTTGGTGAGAAGGGCTGTGGGTTGTGAAGGCTCCTCAACAACCCCTGTGGTTAGAAGAATATGAGTAAACTTGCATTATGACAAGCCATACAGGATATATGGATCACTCTGAGCCCTAAAATACGTTTGTCAAAGATCGTGTGCTGGTCACTTAATGACACACCAATGTATGTTGACCCCAGGCATTTGATGCCCTGCAGGGAATCTTAGATCTCCCATCTGTGAATGTGCTTGCATGTCTGTGCCAGCTGCTCTCCTCTGTCCCCTCAGCACATGCTTCAAGACAAGAAAGAAAGAACTTCCTCAAGCGTATTCCTCAGACCGTAGAGCATATACAGATCCCTGTGAGCCCTCAAAATGATTCAGAAAGCTCCTGTGCCTGTGACTCAGTGACACACCAATGCATTTTGACCCAGGCTTGAGCTTACCTCTGATCTCGGAAGGTACTTGTATGACTCATCCAGCTGCTCTCCACTGCCCCAAAGCACTTACTAGAAGCCAAGAGAAAGAAAGAATATTCCTCAAGCTGATTCACAGCTGAGCTGCAGACTCCCCTTTCAATTTACCTGTAGAATTCATAAGTCTGTGGGTTGAAAAGCATGGCAGAAATGAACTTAGTCCGCAGGCACTCAAGTCTCTTTAGAGAACCCCAAACATCTAGGCCTGTCTCTCAAAGCACATGTCTATAGGTGGAGCAGCCATACGGGTGCAGAACATGAGCACCAGACTCCCAATGGGACATCACTGACAACTCAAGGCACACAGAGAAGTTTCACAGTACTTCAAGTTATACACTCCCGATCAAGTAGAGTGATGACCTGCCTTATGCTGAGCACACTCCACTAGTCCCTCCCTCATTCTGGTCTCATTTGGATGCCTGTCCTCCATCAAGCTCACTGACCTGTAAGACTACAAACCACCGGCTCCCAGCAGAACTTTGAGCCTTTCCCTCGCCAGTTCCAGACATTTGTCAGAGATAGATTACTAGCCTGGAATGGTCAACTTCCCAGACACATGTCCGGAAGTGAAGTTCAGTTTCTTCACAGAGAACCCGATTCCTGTGCCACCATTACCCAAGTCCCAGCTAACGGCAACCTTCTCCACGGAGCTCTTCATCTCCTGACCACAACTTACAGTTTTTTCTTCAAAGCATTTATTTGTTGAGCCTTGAAAGTGCGGCTGAATGTCAGCTTTCTTCATTCTCTCTCTGGTCTGTCTCCCCAGTCCATTTTCTCTCCTCAGGAGATTCCGCAGTCTTGCCAACATGTTCATCTTTGAACCTTAGTGGCACTGAAGTACTCGCCAAAGGCAGATGGTGTTGCCACAACACAGATGACATCACTGAATTCTATTGTGTCCAGGATACAATGGAATGTTGAGGAGAGGGGCTGCTAATGTCAAGTGGGATGAAAATGGACTCCCTGCTAACCAGCTTTCCTCATGACTCAGCAGAAGTAAGTAATTCCTATGCATGATTCTTTCCTGGGACACAAAGCCCGCCGTGTAGCACCCCCTTCTTCCAGGAAAACCAGATTTTCCTGATTTATTGGAAGTCAGTGAGTATATTCCACATGGGGATTGGACTGTTTTGTTCTATGGAGTAGGTGGCACACAGCCAACTGAATTGCCAGGGAGAGGGCCAGTCCTCTATGTTGTTCCTGGTCTATCCCACTACAAGGACGTCGCCCCACAAACTGAATGAGCTACAAGACAGGGGGCCTAGGCTGGTCCTATGCAAGCTCACTTACTAGATGTTGGTCCAAAGTCGTCGGTAGGTCTCTGGAGTTTAGTTCAGCTGTCTTTGTGGATTCATCCTTTCAAGAGCATGACCACCCACTCCGACTGGATCATACAATCAATCCCTCCTGCTCCTGTTCAAGAAGACATCTGGCACACTTCCCACTGCTTGCCTGTGCATCTCTTCATCTGCTTCAATAAGCTACTGGTTGAAGGGTCTCTGATGACAATGAGGGTAGGCACTCATCTGATTACCACAGATGGTCAATAGAGAGACACACTGCACCTTTGGTAGGAGGCTTAACTATGTTCTTCCTGTGCTTTCTTGGGAACTTGCTTCCCCTTAAGGCTTCTCCCTAACTCTTACGGCCCCTATCAAGACTACTCTTTCTTTACTCTACCTCCCCCTCATTCCGGAGCACAATCAGTACACCTTGGATACTTTGGTTCTTTTCATATGAAAGTATTCTTCTCTAAGCTCAGAACTCACTACATCTGTGCAGGATGCCTCTCTCTATCCAGTCTGCTGGAGTCTCTGGCTACTCCAAATAATGCCACTGCATCCTGTCTGAAACTTGGCTTTGTGAAACAGCTTCTTATGCATGTTCCTTGTAGCACTCCATTTACAAGCAGAAACTGTGAATGTTCACGAATGTACCAGCAAAGGCATTAAAGAACAATGCAGTAAATGGAATATTGATATTTTTACTAAAATGCCATACATTCTACAAGATGGTAGGAGAAGAAGGCATGATTCTCTATTTGGAACATATTGTAAGACATAGAGGAGCTATGGTGTGGACCCAAATGGAAGTGAGGCATGGCTAAACCCAGGCTCGTACAGCAAATGGAAAGGTGGTCAAGGAATCCCATGTCACACGGTTGTAATGAGAAGTGCAGAATGATGAAGTCTCAGTTAGATTCCAGTGTGGCTACGGGTACGGCTTACTTTTCAGAAAGAGAAGGTGACCAGTGGCACAGACAGCTATTGAAATGTGCACCCTGCACCCCAGATAGTAGAGCTTTCCACAGCTATTGTTTGATGGAACCAAAGTGGAAGCCACTGGAATACTTCCCTCACACAATAACTCTCAGACTCAACTCATACCCTCAGAAGTCACATGGATTCCAGGGGTTCTTCCCAAGAAGAAAGCACTCCTCTGGAGTGAACCGTTCCTCAATACCTTCTGAGAGTTGTTACAGTAAAAGGGTAGAGTATCATCAACCATCCCACTCACTACCTAGTTTTGCACTGACATGCTTACTCATCAGAAGGTAGCTTTACATTTACGTCCTATGAACACTGAGTAGCTAGTGCATCAACAGCCATCCTTTGCAAACCTACATACACTGGAGATTCTTCTTAATTCTCCATTTCTGTGCTGGGCCCAACCTGCACTGTCACCTAGGTGAGAGATGACATAACTGCTTTAACCTGATCCTAAGGGATTTTGAGGAATGACCCTGGACCCAGAGGCACTGTGCTTGAATGTGTGCCATCCAAAGACAAACTCACTTACTTGCATTTGTCATGGGCTTTACTTTACTTTTATCCATTGCCCTGCTCTATTGTTTTGGAAACTGTACACTTTGGTACACAGAGAGCAGGAAAAGTGCCAGTGCACATAGATATAAGTAAAGGGATCTGAAAAAAAGTTCTGTGTGAAATAAGTAGTCCAGTCAACTGCACCTTATAATAATGTGTGTCCCCATATGCGTTAGCGAGTTTCATTCTCTATCTGGCAACTATCACTGTTGCTATCTTAGAAGGAAATCAGAAGCAGATCTATGTGGGTTTCCTTTTTTGTTAAATATTCCCATAATGGAGGTTCATATTTCCTGAGATGAATTAGAAGACACAGGTATATTTCTCTAGAATACATTGCACACGATCATGTCATGAATACATGCGTATGGAGACTTCATTTCTTGGAATAGTAAATATGTGAAGTCACATGTGAAATATGGATTTTTTTTGCACCAAGTATTGTTTGAATAAGGAGTAGACCTTGCTGTGCCCACCACAGACACCAACCGGGTGTCTAGCTGGGAAATAATAATCTGTCTAAAGTCACCAGGAAGATGCAGAGATTCATTTCTATATGTGGAGTTTTGCAGTTAAAGGAGTGTGACATCACACTTGAATAAAAGTCTAGTTTAAAGAGTAAGAGTTTGAATTATTTTTTATATACACAAACAAAATCATTCGACTCAACAGGTGCGTAAACAGGTTGTTTGATATAGACAACATTTAACCTTAGCAAAATATCAAGTACAAACCAAGAACAAAAAATGGCAAAACTACTAAGCAAAACAGAGAACGCCAACATGTCAATGTAAGCAAACTTGAAATCGATGAACTAAACAAGCAAGTTCAGCTAAGCGCTTTGTTTTCCAGTCTGATTTGGTAACTCAGACTCCACACCATGGCCAGCTATGGAGACATGACTGGAAGGCAGCCAGATTGTTCAAAGCGATTCATGACAAGGATAACCAGGCGACTTAGGGCTTCGAAGTTGAAGTAATCATTAAGGATTAATGTTTTGGTTCTTGAGTGGAGAATGCTATGGCTTGTGGTTTTCTGTGTCTTCCTTCAGCCTTCTGAATTCACTGAAAGGATGCTGTGAGAGAAAGAAAGACAATGATATCCCAAAGTAGCCTTTTTTGTTCAATGTTGAGATAGAATCAGGGCCCATCGACACCCAGGAGACCAGAGTCAAGAAAGAAACTCCACCCGAAGAATGCCATGGTTTCTGGAAATGTCACACGATGGTAGGTCACCTGCCTGTCACAGAAGTTTAGTGGCCCTGCTGCAGCATGTCTATCTGCCCGAGGCTCTCATCATGCCCTGAAGCTTGCTCCAGTTCGTGCTGTAATTTTTCTGATCTGGAGGAGGAAGGAAGGCATTTAGAACACATTCCAAGTGGGGTCCTTCTGTGTTGGCTCTTAAACTCTGACCTCACCAAAAGACACATCGTGCCTGATGCTCAACGTTGATCTTTCCATGGAAGCCATTGTTTGTATCCCTAAGGAACAGTGGTCACTGATCCCTTGAGTTTGAATGTTTTCAAGCCCTAAGAAAAGTTAGATGTTTGATCAGAGCAATGTACGTGTATATGCTTTATGAGAAAAAATGAAGCATTCTTCATCAGTTCAGAGACAGTATTGTAACAAAAGGAATAGCAAATTAAATCCCCATATAACATTGCAGGAGAGAAAACAGAGCATTCGTGGTGAATTAGATATGGGACACCCCAATTTATACGTAGACATAATATAACATTCCTGCTTAGACAACAGCACAACTCCACGGCACATCTTCATGCCTCCTGCTGAGAAGGAGCCTTCCATCTAGGCAATGTGCAAGATGGCACCTACCATGGTGGAGCAGTATTGCTTGAGATGTGTGATGGGAACACAGGCACATGGACTCTTCTGGGGGCTTTTCATTTAGTAAAGAAAATCAGCCTTGTTTTCCTAAGGATGAAAGGTGGGAATCGCCATCCTGTTTCTCTGAGAGTCTGCCACACAAAACCTTGTGAGAGTTACAAAACTACCTCAGCCGACACATCTGTCTGAACGTGGGAAATGGCCAAACAGAAAGAACAGCCAAGAGAATAGCAAAGAGAAGCCAAGGATGGGAGTCTCATCCATACAGCTTATGATTCTCAGTGAAAACATATTTGCTTCTGGCATTTTAAGACACAGCTTTATGAAGCCCACGCTTAGGAGGCAAAAGCAGGCAGAGCTGTGTGAGTTCAAGGAAAAGCCCTGAGAGAAGATACCTGAAAACTCAGATGGGAGCAAGGTGGGCATCATTCTACAACTCCCTGAATGTCGAGCATATTATTCCCGGTAGGGAACTTCTTATCTGCATCAGCACGACTCTGACTTGTTCTTCTTCTGATATTGTGGGGGAGAGGTGTGAATATGCAGATACCACAAAAGGCAGAGACCCTAGGTCGAAGAAGGAGATCCACCTGGATCCAATTCCCAACTCCCACTCTGGTACATACCTCATCAGGGAGACTGTCAAGTAATGCTGCAGCTTTTCTGCCAACTTCTTTTTCTGGTTGACCAGCTCCCTCTCCTTCTGCTGGGACTGCAGGTTTCCCTCCAGTCTCTGCTGCTCCTATTCATTAGAAGAATGAGTTCTTAGGAGCGTTTTGAGCACAGGCAAGAGTACATTCGCTCACTGTACAAGCACGCAGGGAGGATACCAGGAGCTTGTTGGTCTTTCAGTTTTACCAAAATCAAAGCTTCTTGGTAGGAAGGATGCCCATTTCACAGCAGAGACTGACAAACCTGAAATCTCTTCAAGCGATTATGCACATGCTTGGTGTATGATATACAACGCCCATAGCTCCAAACACAAAACAAAGCACCAAAGAACAGAGACCGGGAGAGATCCAGAGATAGAAACGCACAGATGGAATCTGAGCACAAAAGAAGATGAGGAGGTAACATGCTAGATGATCACTTTAGTTTGGATTAAGCACAGCAGATATTTCAAAAGAATCCAATGCCTCTGCACTCCATATCCCAGGACTAAAATTGCATAGGAGAATATGTTCTGATTGTCCAGACTATGCTGCACTGTGTGGATTTAATTTTCTGAAAGCCTCAGAGCTCCCAATAAAACCAAGCAGCCTGACACAAGCCCCTTCCCCATGCCTGGACAACCCATCGGCACCATACTGTAAGCTGCATGTAGGGAGACCTTGCCAAGGAAACACATAGGAAACGCTGGTGGCCACCTCGCACTGATGTTCCTGACAGTGTGAAGCAAGAGTTGAGCGGAGTGAATTGACAACATTGGGATGCAGAGAATTTTAAGAAGAGAGGCCACATGGAATCCAACGCAGGGCCAATGAGAATGACTCTTTGACATTTGTAGTAGGATCTCCTAATTCCCAGCTGATTTCCCTGCTCGCAAGTGACATCACATGGACTCTGCAAAGGCAATGAGCCTCGGCATAGGGAAGTGTCTCCCTCAAGTCAGTACACAGCATCCCGGCCATCTCAATGACTTGGAAGTGTATTTTGCATTGTTGAGCCCTCTCCCTGCTTGACCTGAAGCTTCAAGAAAAGCAGCAGGGTTTGTTTGCCAGTTGATTCTTACAAGAGACTCTCCTCCAGAAACACTGATGAACAGTTGGATGTCGTCATGAGAATGAGTTGGATGAATGTGTGTGCGAGGGCCAGGAAAGGGATAAGGGAAAGCACTTTAGGACGGATGGGTAGACCTGCTAAGGTAACAGGAGGAAATGGTGCAGGGCCTAATCCGCAGACATCTGCTCGTCCCTACCTGCTGCACCTGGGTCCAGAAGTCTCTGATGCCTTCTTCTTCCTCCTCAAAGATGACTTTCAGTTCCCCCAGATAGTGCTGCAGCAGGATCCATTCCCCTAGCAACTTCTTAGTCTCTTGCCTCAGCTTGTCCACCACTTTGTGCAGCTGTGTCTTCTCCTTGTGCAGTTGTTGCTGCAGATCGCTGTGAACCGTCTCAGTATAGTGAGCCCTTCCAGCCTCCTCCTGCCACCCCTGCCTCCATAACCCATCTGTCCCACTGTTCTTAAAGAAGACAGAGACAAGAGGCCAATGCAGCCACGACAGCTGCAATCCGGATGCCAAGAGTAGAGAACGGAGAGTCCCAAAGGGAATCACACCCTTTCTGAATATGCCCACAAGACAAGACATCCAAGGATGTCTACCAACCACATTGTGTCCTTCAGTTCACTGACCATGGTAATGGGACAGCATCAGGAGGTAAGGGACAGATCCGCTCGCAGGGAGGATAGGAGACCCAAGGGGTGTAGAGGACCCATGGGGGCAACTTGCCACTTCCTGAGACCCTGCCCGACACCACTGTCATGTTGCATATTGGTCCTCTACCCAGAGAAGTGATCCTCAAACTATGGGTCATGACTCCTTTGGTGATGGCATGACACTTCGAAAGGGTGACAACTCACATATGCTGCACACCAAATACTTACCTCATGATTCGTAACAGTAACAAAATTACAATTAAGAAGTTGCAAGAAAATTGAGTTTGTGGTTGGAGCTCACCTAAACACGACAAATTGTCTTGGAATGGTCAGAGCATTGGGAAGGTTAGTAACCATTGAGCTCCATCCTATTAAGGGTCTGAGTCTGTTCCTGGGAGGAGCTAAGAGTCTCTCTCACAATTAGCAAAACTGAGTGTCAGCGGCACAAGATCAAAAGATGCTTGCAAAGGATGCTTGCTAAGAGTCCTAAGGCTAGAGACCCAGAAGCGTGGACATTGCAGTGCAGAGAAAACATTGGGTAGAGTCGGTCATTTCACAATGCTGTGTTCCCCTGGAAGATAGGCACTTACCAATAGAAGAGTGACCCCTCATCCAGCTCTTGGAATTTTCTGAAAGCTTCCGAATTCTCCTTCTCCAACCTCTGTAGGTCTGCCATGGCCTGTTTATGTTCCATCTTGATCTTTTCTAATAAAGGAGTAGGCCGTTGGTAGGGCATGGAGCTAGAAGCAAAAAACCACCATGAACAAAGTTTTCAGGAATCACACAAATTCACGTGGATTGCCACACCCTGCCCACTATGGACTTGGGACATCTTTCGCTCATTGCAACTGCTGCCCTGACCCTATGCCAGCAGAGGCAGGATGTTCCCATGAAGAGGGGTGAGGGGGGCATGAGCTTTCGCCTTAGGATTGATGAAACAGCTCGCTGAGAAATTTCCTGTCGTCTGCTTTATGTGGGTTGTGCCCACCAAAAACTGGGATGATGTGTCTCCTGTCTTTGAATCAGAAATTCTCAGTCCCACTGCCCGTCTTTCTGAATGGAGGCCAAAATGACACCATGAGCACTTTTGTGTACGGAACTCAACATTTTGGAGAATGGAACTCACGGAAGATATATAAACTCCTCAAGGGGATATCTTCATGGAACTAAGGTGAGCACATCGGAAGAATGGGGGATCCACTGGTGATCCCAATGCTCATCACAGCTATCACTTGGGAACGGTGAGATGGAAACTTCCTCATGCCCAACCACAGAAACCCTGCTTGGAGGGTCTAGAGGGGAACTCAAGCACAAATGCACAAACTCATAGATACATACACACAACATGTCTGTGTGTTTCTGCATGTTTGTGTGAGACAGAGAGACAGGGAGAACAAGAGACGCAGAGAGATAGATAGAGAGAGAGAGTGAGAGAGAGAGAGAGAGAGAGAGAGAGAGGCGCAAAATGTGCAGTGGTCGATCAATTCCCAGCCTTTTGTCTGTACATTGAAGTGCGTCAGCAGGCATCTTGCTTGCCTCTTGAAGAAGCCAGCACGCAATGTCTTGCCAGACAAATAGAGAACCACCACAGACTCACAGCAGCTGATATCTCACAGAAGCTGCCACTTTGGCATCATCTCTCCATATGCAGCCTGGGAACTCACAGCTCTGTCCCAATCTCTGAGTTATTTGACTGGGGCCAGAGTCGCTGGTTTTCCTTCGGAGGAAACAGAAAAATAGTGCCTCCCAATCCCACTCCTGCCGGGTTTCAGGTTCTCCTTCTTGGAAGCATGTGGACCAATGGTGTCTAGCAAAGGTACTCTGTGCAAGTGTAGATTGTCAGAAACTCGGATCCTAGATGAAATAAACTAAGGGTGAAATTGTGGAACCGAGATGGTCACCAAGGCATTGGAAACAATGAATACTTAGTGTCAGGAGATCCTTCCGTGATGGAGGTGAGGCACTCTCGCAGCTCCTTTGTTTCCATGGACACTTGATCTAGCTGGCTGCTTAGACTGTCCACCTGCTGTTTCAGCTGCTTTTTGGTGTGGAGGGCTGTGGGTGGTGAAGGCTCTCCAGCAACCCCTGTGGTTAGAAGAACGCAAGTCAACTTGCATTAAGACAAGCCATAGAGGATACATCGATCACCCTGAGCCCTAAAATATGTTTGTGAAAGGTCGTGTGCCTGTCACTCGATGACAAACCAATGTTGCTGACCCCAGGCATCTGCTGCCCTGCAGGGAATCTTAGATCTCTCATCTGTGAATGTAGTTGCATGTCTCAGCCAGCTGCTCTCTCCTCTGTCCCCTCAGCGCATGCTTCAAGGCAAGAAAGAAAGAACGTCCTCAAGCGTATTCCTCAAACCATGGAGGATTTGCAGATCCCTCTGAGCCCTCAAAGTGTTGAAGAAAGCTCCCGTGCCTGTGACTCAGTGACAAACCAATGGAATTTGACCCAGACCTGAGTGGCCTCTGCAGTGGATGTCAGTTCTCTGATCTCTGAAGGTAGTTGCATGTCTCAGCCAGCTGCTCTCCCCTGCCCCAAGGCACATACTAGAAGCCAAGAAAGAAAGAAAGACTATTCCTGGAGCTTATTCACAGCTGATAGTCTCCTTTCAGATGACCCGTAGCATTCACAAGTCTCTGGGTTGAGAAGCTTGGAGGAAATGACCACAGTCCACAGGCACTCAGGTGTTTTTTAGAGAAGCCAAAACATCTTGACCTGTTACTCAAAGCACAATCTACAGGTGGGGCAGCCATACAGGTGCAGACCATGAGCACCAGACTCCCAATGGGACATCACTGGCAACTCAGGGCACACAGAGAAGGTTCACAGTACTTCAAGTTATCCACTCCCGTTCAAGTACAGGGATGCCCTGCCTTATGCTGAGCACACGCCACTAGTCCCTCCCCTCATTCTGGTCTCATTTGGATGCTGGTCCTCCATCAAGCCACACTGTCCTGTAAGACTGAAAAGCAAGCGCTCCCAGCCGGACTTGGAGCTTTTGCCCTGCCAGTTCCTGACATTTGGGAGAGACAGATTACTAGCCTGGAATCCTCGACTTCCCAGAGACGTGTCAGGAAGTGGAGTCCAATTTGTTCCCAGAGACACCAATTCTTGCGCCCCCATTACCCCAATGCCAGCTAAAGGCAACCTTCTCCACAGAGCTCCTCATCTCCTGCCCAGAACTTACTGTTTTTTCTTCTGAAGCATTTATTTTTTGAGCCTTGAAAGTGAGGCTGAATGTCAGCTTTCTTCACTCTCTCTCTGGTCTCTCTCCCCTGTCCGTTTTCTCTCCTAAGGAGATTCCGCAGTCTTGCCAACATGTTCATCTCTGAACCTTAGTGGCACTGAAGTACTCGCCAAGCCAAAGGCAGTTGGAGTTGCCACAACACAGGTGACATCACAGCATTCTATTGTGTCCAGGATACAATGGAATGTTGAGGAGAGGGGCTGCTGATGTCAAGTGGGATGAAAATGGACTCCCTGCTAACCAGCTTTCCTCATGACTCAGCAGAAGTAAGTTACTCCTATGCATGATTCTTTCCTGGGACACAAAGCACGCCGTGTAGAACCCCCTTCTTCCAGGAAAACCAGATTTTCCTGATTTATTGGAAGTCAGTGAGTATATTCCACATGGGGATTGGACGGACTGTTTTGTTCTATGGAGTAGGTGGCACATAGCCAACTGAATTGCCAGGGAGAGGGCCAGTCTTCTATGTTGTTCCTGGTCTATCCCACTACAAGGACGTAGCCCCACAAACTGAATGAGCTACAAGACAGGGGGCCTAGGCTGGTCCTATGCAAGCTCACTTACTAGATGTTGGTCCAAAGACGTCGGTAGGTCTCTGGAGTTTAGTTCAGCTGTCTTTGTGGATTCATCCTTTCAAGAGCATGACCACCCACTCCGACTGGATCATACAATCAATCCCTCCTGCTCCTGTTCAAGAAGACATCTGGCACACTTCCCACTGCTTGCCTGTGCATCTCTTCATCTGCTTCAATAAGCTACTGGTTGAAGGGTCTCTGATGACAATGAGGGTAGGCACTCATCTGATTACCACAGATGGTCAATAGTGAGACACACTGCACCTTTGGTAGGAGTCTTGCCTGTCCTCTTCCTGTGGTTTCTTGGAATCTTCCTTCCCATCAGGTTTCCCCCTAACCCTTACGGTCCCCATCAAGATATCTATTTCATTACTCTCCGTCCCTGTCATTTTGGAGCCCAATCAGTACACGTTAGATCATTTGGTTGTTTTCATCTGACATCATTCTACTCTGATCTCTGCTATGTAGAGAGTTCTATGCTCAGAATTCGCTACGTCCATGCACGATGCCTCCTCTCTCTACCCAGTCTGCTGGAGTCTCTGGCTACTCCCACAAATGCCATTGCATCCTATCTGAAACTTGACTTTGTCAAAGAGCTCCTTATGCATGTTCATTCTAGCACCCCACATATAAGCAAAAATTGGGAATGGTCACAAATATACCAGCAAATGCAGTAAAGAACAATGCAGCTAATGGAATATTAATAATTTTATTAAAATGCCATACATTCTACAAGGTGAGAGGAGAAGAAGCCATGATTACCTATTTGGGACGTATTTCAAGACACAAAAGGGCTATGGTGAGGGGCCAAATTGAAGGGAGGCATGGCTAGACCCAGGCTTGTACAGCAAATGGAAAGGTGGTCAAGGAATCCCATGTCACACGGTTGTAATGAGAAGTGCAGAATGATGAAGTCTCAGTTAGATTCCAGTGTGGCTACGGGTATGGCTTAATTTTCAGAAGGAGAAGCTGACCGGTGGCACAGACAGCTATTGAAATGTGCACACTCCTCCCCAGAAAGTAGAGCTTTCCACAGCTATTGTTTGATGGAACCAAACTGGAACCCACACATTAATACTTCCCTCACACATTAACTCTCAGACATGACTCATACCCTCAGAAGAAACATAGATTCTAGGGGTACTTCAAAAGAAGAAAGCACTCCTCTGGAACGGACCCTTCTTCAAAACCTTCTGAGAGTTGTTATAGTAAAAGAGTAGAGTATCATCAGCCATCCGACTCACTTCCTAGATTTGCACTGACATGCCCACTCATCAGAAGAAGGTAGCATTGCCTTTACTTCCTATGAACACTGAGTAGCTGGTGCATCAACAGCCATCATTTCCAAAAGCTACTTCGACAGGAGTATCTTCTCAATTCTCCATTTCTGTGCTGGGCCTAACCTGCACTGTCATCTAGGTGAGAGGTGACATAACTGCTTTAACCTGATCCTAAGGGATTTTGAGGAATGACCCTGAACCCAGAGGCACTCTGCTTGAATGTGTGCCATCCCAAGACAAACTCCCTTGCCTTTGTCATGGGCGTTTCTTTTCCTTTATCCATTGCCCTGCAGTGTTGTTTTGGAAACTGTATACTTTGGTACACCGAGGACAGGCAAACTACCAGTACATATTAATATAAGTAAACGAATCTGAAAAAAAGGATTTGTGTGAAATAAGAAGTCCAGTCAACGGAACCTTAAAATACCATGTGTCCCAATATGTTATAGTGGGTTTTGTTCTCTACCTTGCAGTTATCACTGTTGCTATCTTTGAAGGAATTCAGAAGGAGATATATGTGGGTTTCCCTATTTATTTATTTTTTTTTTTATGCACACGCATAATGGTTGTTCTGTTTTCCTGAGATGAATTAGAAAGACACAGGTGTATTTCTCAAGAATCCATTGCAAATGATCATGTCATGAATATATGTGTATGGAGAGTACATTTTTTTTTTTGGAGTAGCAAATATGTGATGTCATGTGTGGAATATGGATCTTTTTCCATCAAGCAGTGTCTATCCAGGGAGTAGACCATGCCATGCCCACCGAAGACACCAACCGCGTTTCTAGCTCTGTCTGTTGGGGAAATAATAATGTATCTAAAGTCACCAGGAAGATGCAGTGATCCATTTCTATCTGTTTAATTTTGCAATTGCAGGAGTGTGACACCGCACTTGATCAAAAGTCTAGTTTAAGCAGGAAGAGTTTGAATATTTATATTATTTACATAAACAAAGTCATTTGACTCAACATGGGCTTAAACAGGGCATTTGATACAGAAATCATTTAGCCTTAGCAACATATCAAGCATAAACCAAGAAGAAAGCAATCAAAAACTTTTATGCAAAACAGAGAACATCAAAATGTCAAAGCAAGCAAACTTGAAATCAATGAACTAAACAAGCAAGTTAATCTAAGTGTTATTTTTTTTTCCAGTCAGATTTAGTTCCACGGACTTCACACCATGGCCAGCTATGGACACACAATAGGAAGGCAGCCACAGATTGTTCAAAGCTTTTCATGACAAGTATAGCCAGGCGTCTTAGGGCTTTGAAGATGAAGCAATCACCAAGGAGGGATGCTTTGGTTCTTTAGTGGAGAATGCTATGGCTTGTGGTTTTCTGTGTCTTCCTTCAGTCTTCTGAATTCACTGAAAGGGTGCTGTGAGAGAAAGAAAGAAAGGCAATGAGATCCCAAAGTAGCCTTTTTCGTTCAATGGCAAGACAGAATCAGGGCCCATCGACACCCAGGAGGCCAGAGTCAAGAGAGAAAATCCACCCGAAGAATGTCACGGTTTCTGGAAATGTCATACAATGGAAGGTCACTTGCCTGTCTCAGATGTTTAGTGGCCCTGCTGCAGCATCTCTGTCTGCCCAAGGCTCTCGTCATGCCCTGAAGCTTGCTCCAGTTCATGCTGTAGTTTTTCTGATCTGGTGGAGGAAGGAAGGCAGTTAGAGGACATTCCTAGTGGGGTCCTTGTGTGTCGGCTCTCAAACTCTGACCTCACCAAAAGACACATGGTGCCTGATGCTCAACGTCGATCTTTCGATGGAAGCCATTGTTTGTATCCCTAAGGAACAACGGTCACTGATCCCTTAAATTGGAATGTTTTCAACCTTTAACAAGTGTCACATTTGATTGGAGTAATGTACGTATATGCTCTATGAGAAAGAATGAAGCATTCTCCATCAGTCCTGTGACAATATTGTAACAAAAGGAATAGCAAATTGAATCCATGCATAACAGCATGGGGGTGAAAACAGAATATTCGTGGTGAATAGCCATGGGCCACCCCAATTTATAGGTAGACATAATACAACATTGCTGCTTAGACAACCGGACAAAGCCACGGGACATCTTGATGCCTCCTGCTGAGAAGGAACATTCCATCCGGGCAATATGCAGGATGGAGCCTACCATGGTGGAGCAGGATCGCCTCAGTTGTGTGCCTGGGAACATGGAGTCTTCTGGGGGGATTTGATTTAGTAAAGAAAACCGGCCTTGTTTTTCTAAGGATGAAAGCTGGGAATCGACACCCTGTTTCTCTACAAGAGTCTGCGATACAATGCCTTGTGAGAGCTCACAACAATCCATCAGCAGACACGTCTGTGTGGGTTCCCCTGGCAATGGCGGAACATAAGGTATCTGTCCAACACTTCCCATGGGAAATGGCCAAACAGAGAGAACAGCCAACAGAATAGCAAAGAGAAGCCAAGGATGGGAATCTCATCCATACAGCTTATGATTCTCAGTGGAAACGTATTTGCTTCTGGCATTTTAAGACAAGCTTTATTGAAGCCCAGGCTTAGGAGGCAAAAGCAGGCAGAGCTGTGTGAGTTCAAGGAAAAGCCCTGTGAGAAGATACCTGAAAATTCAGAAGGGAGCAAGGTGGGCATCATTCTACAACTCCCTGAATGTCGAGCATGTTGTTACCTGTAGGGAACTTCTTCTTGTCTGCATCAGCACGACTCTGACTTTTTCTTCTTCTGATATTGTGGGGGAGAGGTGTGAATATGCAGGTACCACAAAAGGCAGCGACCCGAGGTAGAAGAAGGAGATCCACCTGGATCCAAATCCCAACTCCCACTCTGGTACATACCTCATCAGGGAGACTGTCAAGTAATGCTGCAGCTTTTCTGCAAACTTCTTTTTCTGGTTGACCAGCTCCCTCTCCTTCTGCTGGGACTGCAGGTTTCCCTCCAGTCTCTGCTGCTCCTATTCATTAGAAGAATGAGTTCTTAGGAGCGTTTTGAGCACAGGCATGAGTACTTTCGCTCACTGTACAAGCACGCAGGGAGGATACCAGGAGCTTGGTGGTATTTCAGTTTTACCAAAATCAAAGCTTCTTGGTAGGAAGAATGCCCATTTCACAGCAGAGACTGACAAACCTGAAATCTCTTCAAGCGATTGTGCACATGCTTGGTGTATGATATACAATGCCCATAGCGCCAAACACACCACCACCCACACTACCGACAAAAACAAAACAAAACAAAACAAAACAAACCACCAAAGAACAGAGACCGGGAGAGATCCAGAGATAGAAACACACAGATGGAATCTGAGCACAAAAGAAGATGAGGAGGTAACATGCTAGATGATCACTTTAGTTTGGAATAAGCACAGCAGATATTTCAGAAGAATCCAATGCCTCTGCCCTCCATATCCCAGGACTAAAATTGCATAGGAGAATATGTTCTGATTGGCCAGACTATGCTGCACTGTCTGGATTTTATTTTCTGAAAGCCTCAGAGCTCCCCCCCAAAAAAAACAACCAGCCTGACACAAGCCCCTTCCCCATGCCTGGACAACCCATCGGCACCATACTGTAAGCTGTATGTAGGGAGACCTTGCCAAGGAAACACATAGGAAACGCTGGTGGCCACCTCGCACTGAGGTTCCTGACAGTGTGAAGCAAGAGTTGAGAGGAGTGAATTGACAACATTGGGATGCAGAGAATTTTAAGAAGAGCGGCCACATGGAATCCAACGCCGGGCCAATGAGAATGACTCTTTGACATTTGTAGTAGGATCTCCTAATTCCCAGCTGATTTCCCTGCTCCCAAGTGACGTCACTTGCACTCTGCAAAGGCAATGAGCCTCGGCATAGGGATGTGTCTCCCTCAAGTCAGTACACAGCATCCCGACCATCTCAATGACTTGGAAGTGTATTTTGCGTTGTTGAGCCCTCTCCTTGCTTGACCTGAAGCTTCAAGAAAAGCAGCAGGGTTTGTTTGCCAGTTAATTCTTACAAGAGACTCTCTTCCAGAAACACTGATGAACAGTTGGATGTCGTCATGAGAATGAGTTGGATGAATGTGTGTGCGAGGGCCAGGAAAGGGATAAGGGAAAGCACATTAGGACGGATGGGTAGACCGGCTAAGGTAACAGGAGGAAATGGTGCAGGGCCTAATCCGCAGACATCTGCTCGTCCCTACCTGCTGCACCTGGGTCCAGAAGTCTCTGATGCCTTCTTCTTCCTCCTCAAAGATGACTTTCAGTTCCCCCAGATAGTGCTGCAGCAGGATCCATTCCCCTAGCACCTTCTTAGTTTCTTGCCTCAGCTTGTCCACCACTTTGTGCAGCTGTGTCTTCTCCTTGTGCAGTTGTTGCTGCAGATCGCTGTGAACAGTCTCAGTATAGTGAGCACTTCCAGCCTCCTCCTGCCACCCCTGCCTCCATAACCCATCTGTCCCACTGGTCTTAAAGAAGACAGAGACAAGAGGCCAATGCAGCCACGACAGCTGCAATCCGGATGCCAAGAGTAGAGAACGGAGAGTCCCAAAGGGAATCACACCCTTTCTGAATATGCCCACAAAACAAGACATCCAAGGATGTCTACCAACCACAGTGTGTCCTTCAGTGCCGTTCACTGACCATGGTAATGGGACAGCATCAGGAGGTAAGGGACAGATCTGCTCCCAGGGAGGATAGGAGACCCAAGGGGTGTAGAGGACCCATGGGGGCAACTTGCCACTTCCTGAGACCCTGCCCGACACCACTGTCATGTTGCAAATTGGTCCTCTACCCAGAGAAGTGATCCTCAAACTATGGGTCATGACTCCTTTGGTGATAGCATGACACTTTCAAAGGGTGACAACTCACATATCCTGCACACCAAATACTTACCTCATGATTCGTAACAGTAACAAAATTACAATTAAGAAGTTGCAAGAAAATTGAGTTTGTGGTTGGAGCTCACCTAAACAAGACAAATTGTCTTGGAATGGTCAGAGCATTGGGAAGGTTAATAACCATTGAGCTCCATCCTATTAAGGGTCTGAGTCTGTTCCTGGGAGGAGCTAAGAGTCTTTCTCACAATTAGCAAAACTGAGTGTCAGCGGCACAAGATCAAAAGATGCTTGCAAAGGATGCTTGCTAAGAGTCCTAAGGCTAGAGACCCAGAAGCGTGGACATTGCAGTGCAGAGAAAACATTGGGTAGAGTTGGCCATTTCACAATGCTGTGTTCCCCTGGAAGATAGGCACTTACCAATAGAAGAGTGACCCCTCATCCAGCTCTTGGAATTTTCTGAAAGCTTCCGAATTCTCCTTCTCCAACCTCTGTAGGTCTGCCATGGCCTGTTTATGTTCCATCTTGATCTTTTCTAATAAAGGAGTAGGCCGTTGGTAGGGCATGGAACTAGAAGCAAAAAAACCACCAGGAACAAAGTTTTCACGAATCACACAAATTCACGTGGATTGCCACACCCTGCCCACTATGGACTTGGGACATCTTTCGTTCATTGCAACTGCTGCCCTGACCCTATGCCAGCAGAGGCAGGATGTTCCCGTGAAGAGGGGTGAGGGGGGCATGAGCTTTCGCCTTAGGATTGATGAAATAGCTCCCTAAGAAATTTCCTGTCGTCTTCTTTATGTGGGTTGTGCCCACCAAAAACTGGGATGATGTGTCTCCTGTCTTCAAATCAGAAATCCTCAGTCCCACTGCCCGTCTTTCTGAATGGAGGCCAAAATGACACCATGAGCACTTTTGTGCACGGAACTCAATATTTTGGAGAATGGAACTCACGGAAGACATATAAACTTCTCAAGGGGATATCTTCATGGAACTAAGGTGAGCACATCGGAAGAATGGGGGATCCACTGGTGATCCCAATGCTCATCACAGGTATCACTTGGGAACGGTGAGACAGAAACTTCCTCATGCCCAACCACAGAAACCCTGCTTGCAGGGTCTAGAGGGGAACTCAAGCACAAATGCACAAACACATAGATACATACACACAACATGTCTGTGTGTTTCTGTATGTTTGTGTGAGAGACGGAGAGACAGAGAGACCAAGACACGGGGGGAGAGAGAGAGAGAGAGGCGCAAAATGTGCAGTGGTCGATCAATTCCCAGCCTTTTGTCTGTACATTGAAGTGCGTCAGCAGGCATCTTGCTTGCCTCTTGAAGAAGCCAGCACGCAATGTCTTGCCAGACAAATAGAGAACCACCACAGACTCACAGAGGCTGATATCTCACAGAAGCTGCCACTTTGGCATCATCTCTCCATATGCAGCCTGGGAACTCACAGCTCTGTCCCAATCTCTGAGTTATTTGACTGGGGCCAGAGTCGCTGGTTTTCCTTCGGAGGAAACAGAAAAATAGTGCCTCCCAATCCCACTCCTGCCGGGTTTCAGGTTCTCCTTCTTGGAAGCATGTGGACCGATGGTGTCTAGCAAAGGTACTCTGTGCAAATGTAGATTGTCAGAAACTCGGATCCTAGATGAAATAAACTAAGGGTGAAATTGTGGAACCGAGATGGTCACCAAGGCATTGGAAACAATGAATACTTAGTGTCAGGAGATCCTTCCGTGATGGAGGTGAGGCACTCTCGCAGCTCCTTTGTTTCCATGGACACTTGATCTAGCTGGCTGCTTAGACTGTCCACCTGTCGTTTCAGCTCCTTTTTGGTGAGGAGGGCTGTGGGTGGTGAAGGCTCTCCAGCAACCCCTGTGGTTAGAAGAACGCAAGTCAACTTGCATTATGACAAGCCATAGAGGATACATCGATCACCCTGAGCCCTAAAATATGTTTGTGAAAGGTCGTGTGCCTGTCACTCGATGACACACCAATGTTGCTGACCCCAGGCATCTGCTGCCCTGCAGGGAATCTTAGATCTCCCATCTGTGAATGTAGTTGCATGTCTCAGCCAGCTGCTCTCTCCTCTGTCCCCTCAGCGCATGCTTCAAGGCAAGAAAGAAAGAACGTCCTCAAGCGTATTCCTCAAACCATGGAGGATTTGCAGATCCCTCTGAGCCCTCAAAGTGTTGAAGAAAGCTCCCGTGCCTGTGACTCAGTGACAAACCAATGGAATTTGACCCAGACCTGAGTGGCCTCTGCAGTGGATGTCAGTTCTCTGATCTCTGAAGGTAGTTGCATGTCTCAGCCAGCTGCTCTCCCCTGCCCCAAAGCACATACTAGAAGCCAAGAAAGAAAGAAAGACTATTCCTCGAGCTTATTCACAGCTGCATAGTCTCCTTTCAGATGACCTGTAGCATTCACAAGTCTCTGGGTTGAGAAGCTTGGAGGAAATGACCACAGTCCACAGGCACTCAGGTGTTTTTTAGAGAAGCCAAAACATCTTGACCTGTTACTCAAAGCACAATCTACAGGTGGGGCAGCCATACAGGTGCAGACCATGAGCACCAGACTCCCAATGGGACATCACTGGCAACTCAGGGCACACAGAGAAGGTTCACAGTACTTCAAGTTATCCACTCCCGTTCAAGTACAGGGATGCCCTGCCTTATGCTGAGCACACGCCACTAGTCCCTCCCTCATTCTGGTCTCATTTGGATGCTGGTCCTCCATCAAGCCACACTGTCCTGTAAGACTGAAAAGCAAGCGCTCCCAGCCGGACTTGGAGCTTTTGCCCTGCCAGTTCCTGACATTTGGGAGAGACAGATTACTAGCCTGGAATCCTCGACTTCCCAGAGACGTGTCAGGAAGTGGAGTCCAATTTGTTCCCAGAGACCCCAATTCTTGCGCCCCCATTACCCCAATGCCAGCTAAAGTCAACCTTCTCCACAGAGCTCCTCATCTCCTGCCCAGAACTTACTGTTTTTTCTTCTGAAGCATTTATTTTTTGAGCCTTGAAAGTGAGGCTGAATGTCAGCTTTCTTCACTCTCTCTCTGGTCTCTCTCCCCTGTCCGTTTTCTCTCCTAAGGAGATTCCGCAGTCTTGCCAACATGTTCATCTCTGAACCTTAGTGGCACTGAAGTACTCGCCAAGCCAAAGGCAGTTGGATTTGCCACAACACAGGTGACATCACAGCATTCTATTGTGTCCAGGATACAATGGAATGTTGAGGAGAGGGGCTGCTGATGTCAAGTGGGATGAAAATGGACTCCCTGCTAACCAGCTTTCCTCATGACTCAGCAGAAGTAAGTTACTCCTATGCATGATTCTTTCCTGGGACACAAAGCATGCCGTGTAGAACCCCCTACTTCCAGGAAAACCAGATTTTCCTGATTTATTGGAAGTCAGTGAGTATATTCCACATGGGGATTGGACGGACTGTTTTGTTCTATGGAGTAGGTGGCACACAGCCAACTGAATTGCCAGGGAGAGGGCCAGTCTTCTATGTTGTTCCTGGTCTATCCCACTACAAGGACGTAGCCCCACAAACTGAATAAGCTACAAGACAGGGGGCCTAGGCTGGTCCTATGCAAGCTCACTCACTAGATGTCGGTCCAAAGTCGTCGGTAGGTCTCTGGAGTTTAGTTCAGCTGTCTTTGTGGATTCATCCTTTCAAGAGCATGACCACCCACTCCCACTGGATCGTACAATCAATCCCTCCTGCTCCTGTTCAAGAAGACATCTGGCACACTTCCCACTGCTTGCCTGTGCATCTCTTCATCTGCTTCAATAAGCTACTGGTTGAAGGGTCTCTGATGACAATGAGGGTAGGCACTCATCTGATTACCACAGATGGTCAATAGAGAGACACACTGCACCTTTGGTAGGAGTCTTGCCTATCCTCTTCCTGTGGTTTCTTGGGAGCTTCCTTCCCATCAGGTTTCCCCCCTAACCCTTACGGTCCCCATCAAGACATCTCTTTCATTACTCTCCCTCCCTGTCATTCTGGAGCCCAATCAGTACACGTTAGATCATTTGGTTGTTTTCATCTGAGATCATTCTACTCTGATCTCTGCTATGTAGAGAGTTCTATGCTCAGAATTCGCTACGTCCATGCACGATGCCTCCTCTCTCTACCCAGTCTGCTGGAGTCTCTGGCTACTCCCACAAATGCCATTGCATCCTATCTGAAACTTGACTTTGTCAAAGAGCTCCTTATGCATGTTCATTCTAGCACTCCACATATAAGCAAAAATTGGGAATGGTCACAAATATACCAGCAAATGCAGTAAAGAACAATGCAGCTAATGGAATATTAATAATTTTATTAAAATGCCATACATTCTACAAGGTGAGAGGAGAAGAAGCCATGATTATCTATTTGGGACGTATTTCAAGACACAAAAGGGCTATGGTGAGGGGCCAAATTGAAGGGAGGCATGGCTAGACCCAGGCTTGTACAGCAAATGGAAAGGTGGTCAAGGAATCCCATGTCACACGGTTGTAATGAGAAGTGCAGAATGATGAAGTCTCAGTTAGATTCCAGTGTGGCTACGGGTATGGCTTACTTTTCAGAAGGAGAAGGTGACCGGTGGCACAGACAGCTATTGAAATGTGCACACTCCTCCCCAGAAAGTAGAGCTTTCCACAGCTATTGTTTGATGGAACCAAACTGGAACCCACACATTAATACTTCCCTCACACATTAACTCTCAGACATGACTCATACCCTCAGAAGAAACATAGATTCTAGGGGTACTTCACAAGAAGAAAGCACTCCTCTGGAACGGACCCTTCTTCAAAACCTTCTGAGAGTTGTTATAGTAAAAGAGTAGAGTATCATCAGCCATCCGACTCACTTCCTAGATTTGCACTGACATGCCCACTCATCAGAAGAAGGTAGCATTGCCTTTACTTCCTATGAACACTGAGTAGCTGGTGCATCAACAGCCATCATTTCCAAAAGCTACTTCGACAGGAGTATCTTCTCAATTCTCCATTTCTGTGCTGGGCCTAACCTGCACTGTCATCTAGGTGAGAGGTGACATAACTGCTTTAACCTGATCCTAAGGGATTTTGAGGAATGACCCTGAACCCAGAGGCACTCTGCTTGAATGTGTGCCATCCCAAGACAAACTCCCTTGCCTTTGTCATGGGCGTTTCTTTTCCTTTATCCATTGCCCTGCAGTGTTGTTTTGGAAACTGTATACTTTGGTACACCGAGGGCAGGCAAACTACCAGTACATATTAATATAAGTAAACGAATCTGAAAAAAGGATTTGTGTGAAATAAGTAGTCCAGTACTGTACCTTAAAATAATGTGTGTCCCAATATGCCTTAGCAGGTTTCATTCTCTACCTTGCAATTGTCACTGTTGCTACCTTTGAAGGAAATCAGAAGCAGATATATGTGGGTTTCATTATTTTTTTATATTCCCATAAGGGAGGTTCATTTTTCCCAAGATGAATTAAAGACACAGGTGTATTTCTCAAGAATATCTTGCACATGCTCATGTCATAAATATATGTGTATGGAGACTCCATTTCTTGGAGTAGCAAATATGTGATGTCACGTTGGGAATAGGTATCTTTTTGCATCAAGTAGTGTTTGACTAGGGAGTACACCATGCCATGCCAACTGGGTTTTTAGCTCTGTCTGTCTGGGAAATAATAACCTGTCTAACGTCACCAGGAAGATGCACAGATTCATTTCTATTTGTGGAGTTTTGCAGTTATAGGAGTGTGACACCACACTTGAATAAATGTCTAGTTTAAAGAGGAAGAGTTTGATTTATTTTTTATTTACAAAAACAAAGTCATTTGACTCAACAGGGGCTTAAACAGGGTATTTGATACATAAAACATTTAGCCTTAGCAACATATTAATTATAAACCAAGAACAATAAATGACAAAACTTCTAAGCAAAACAGAGAACATCAAAATGTTAAAGTTATCATACTTGAAATCAATGAACTAAACATGCAAGTTAAGCTAAGCGCTATTCATTACAGTCTGGTTTATTTCCACGGACTATGCACCATGGGTAGCTATGGACCCAAAATGGGAAGGTAGCCACATATTGTTCAAAGGCATTCTTGACAAGGATAGCCAGGGGTCTTAGGGCTTCGAAGTGCAAGCAATCATTAAGGTTTGATGTTTTATTCCCTGAGTGGAGAATGCTATGGCTTGTGGTTTTCTGTGTCTTCCTTCAGCCTTCTGAATTCACTCATAGAGTGCTATGAGAGAAAGAAAGGCAATGAGATCCAAAAGTAGCCTTTTTCATTCAATGAAGAGACAGAATCTAAGCCCATTGACATGCAGGAGACCAGAGTCTAGAAAGAAAAGCCAGCCAAAGAATGTCATGGATTCTGAAAATGTTACAAGAAGGTAGGTCACCTGCCTGTCACAGAAGTTTAGTGGCCCTGCTGCAGCATCTCTGTCTGCACGAGGCTCTCATCATACCCTGAAGCTTGCTCCAGTTCATGCTGTAGTTTTTCTGATCTAGTGGAGGAAGGAAGGCATTTAGAGTACATTCCTAGTGGGGTCCTTCTGTGTTGGCTCTTAAACTCTGACCTCTCCAAAAGACACATTGTGCCTGATGCTCAACGTTGATCTTTCGATGGAAGCCATTGTTTGTATCCCTAAGGAACAATGGTCACTGATCCCTTAAATTTGAATATTTTCAACCTTTAACATGTGTCACATTTGATTGGACATATATGTACATATATGCTCTATGAGAAAGAATGACACATTCTTCATCAGTCCGGTGACAATATTGTAACAAAAGGAATAGCAAATTAAATCCATGTATACAACATAGGAGAGAAAACAGAATATTCATGGTGAATTAGACATGGGCCACCCCAATTTATAGGTAGACATAATACAACATTGCTGCTTGGACAACTGGACAAAGCCACGGGACATCTTCATGGCTCCTGCTGAGAAGGAACCTTCCATCCAGGAAATATGCATGTTTGAGCCTACCATGGTGGAGCAGTATTGCCTCAGATGTGTGCCTGGGTACATGGAGTCTTCTGGGGGTTTTGATTTAGTAAAGAAAACCGTCCTTGTTTTCCTAAGGATGAAATGTGGGAATCGACATCCTTTTTCTCTAAGAGTCTGAGATATACAACACCTTGTGAGAATTCACAACAATCCCTCAGCAGACATATCTGTGTGAACTTACGGTATCTGTGGAACACTTTCCATGGGAAATGGCCAAACAAAGAGAACAGCCAACAGAATAGCAAAGAGAAGCCAAGGATGGGAATCTCATCCGTACAACTTATGTTTCTCAGTGAAAATGTAATTTGCTTCCGGCATTTTAAGACACAGCTTTATTGAAGCCCAGGCTTAGGAGGCAAAAGCAGGCAGAGCTGTGTGAGGTCAAGGAAAGCCCTGTAAGAAGATACCAGAAAACTTAGAAGGGAGCAAGTTGGGCATCATTGTAGAGAGCCACTGGTGCCATTTCCAAAGATGTACAAGAATGCAGGGAGGATACTAGGGTTTTGATTTTCTTCCTGTTTTACCAAAATCAAAGCTTCTTGGTAGGAAGAATGCCAGTTTCAGAGGAGAGACTGAGAAACCTGAAATCTTTTCAAGCGATTATACACATGCTTGGCATTCTGTGATAACCAGAGTGGGTTACCCGGCTCCATGCCAAGGTCCACTCTTCTTCTGGTAGTCCCTGAATACTGCCATTGCCCTGTGTCACCCATCACTCCGGATTTTTTGTTTTTTAATTTTATCAATGGCTGTATCAGTATAGAATGTTCTGCTCCAGTGTCCACTAAAATGTCAACTGGTCTCCCCTCTACTTTCAAGTTACCCTCTGCTCGAGAGGGGTCCGAATCCATCTTCCCTAATCTTCATCTTTCCATAGGGCTAGCACCTTCGATCCCGATTCTCTTCTTGGGTCAGTTGTTGCAGACTGCTCAGTGGGCAACAGGCCTGTGTGGAGACCAAATCTCCGATGACCAGGTCAGGAGTGCCTTTGGCATGCCAGACAGACACTAACACACTGGATGTGGTTTGCAACTGCTGCAGTTTTTACTTAAGAGCATAGGGTTTTTATGCAGAAAGTTCAAGGAACAGATCTTTGTCCACACTTTAGTATTTACAGAAATACTATAAAAATGTTAGCAATTCCCTTGAAGCATGAGATTATAAAAACATCTATTTTGGCCTGTCTGTGGTTAGCATATCAGGGATTTGGCTCACTGAGTTTAGGGAGTAGTCATTGCCAATGACTTTTAACAGCATTGATAACAACTCTTGTACTCTTTTACTTATTTAGGGGCCCTAAGATCACAAGTTAGAGTTTCCTAGTAAATCCCACAACAGCTTTGTTGTGGGCAGGCTATAATTAGGCAAGGTCATCTTGTGGCAAATTCCTACAGCTTTAGCTATGTTAATTTTCAGGCTTTGTGCTGACACCTGAAGTCTCAATGGTGCACCATGAGTTTTGTAATTTGTTGGGACCTGGCTGGGAGTCACATTCTCTTGCAGAATTACTTACACCTTAAAACTTGAATTAAGCCTTATCTTGGTAAAACAGAGAACTGTTTAACAAGCAGTCTGCTCCACTCACCCTGGAACTGAGATGAATCAGACCCCAGGAACTAAGTCAGATGCCAGGAACTGAGATAAGCAGATGTTTATGGTCTGATGTTTATGGCCTCAGAGTCGGCACAGCTACCCCTCCCCAATTCCTCTCCACTTTGCTTTATAAACTCCTCTTTGTGACTAATAAAGTTAGACCTTGACAAGCATTGCTTGGTCTTGTTCCTTCTTTCTCTCCCATTATTTTCAGGTTCTAGCCCACCTCGATCCATGAATAACTAGGTCCCACAAGTGGTGCCCAACCTGCTGCTCCAGGGATGGCTTTTACAGAATGCAGTCCCCCAACCCTGAAGAAAATCGGTAGTATACACTGAGAACAGTGCTGGACCTGCGGACCTGCAAGCTGCAGTGTAAGAATGGAAAAATTTAGCCGAACTCTCCACTGACCCCAGGAGTAGGCAAAAGGTCACATTCTTGACTGTTTACGACAGGGCGGTTTTATGACAGCACCTGTGAGTGAATGAACAAGAAATGAGCCTTTTCACCCTACACAGAAGCCCTAGCAAAAGCAGCCTTCCTGGGCTAAGCGTGGGCTTGGATAGTTCAAATTGATTGGTCCACACTGGATGCTATGAGACGATTGGTTTTTGAAGCGCAGGCTTTGTTGTAACCCTATAAAAGCTGTCTGAACCCTGTACCTGGGGTTCCCAGTCCTCTACCCCACATGGAGTATGGCTGTGCATCACAGTGCACTGGAATATAAAAGACCTCATGCTTTTACATCAAGACCACTTCTCGTGAGTGAATTGGGGGGGGGGTGCCTTTCCTGAGTCCGGGCTTGAGGGTCCAGGCCCTCCGTGGGTCTCTCATTTGGTTCATTGACCGGGAATGGCCCGGAGACTGTGACCACCCCTCTCACTTGAGAACCTGGACTTGGATTTACTGGGACCCACTCTGATGTATGTGTGTGTGCTGGTATGTATTATATGTTGGCCAGCATCTCTGTTCTGAATATGTGTTTTCTGGTATCTGTTTTCTGCCTGTTTGCTGTAGACAAGGGTGGGTCACGTGTCTGGATCTGTTAGTTGCTGTTTGATGTGTTTTCTGGTACCGGTTTTCTGCAAAGCATTCTCGGTTATGGTCTGCAGCTGCCTTCTTAGGCCCTAAAGACTAAATGGCTGTGATCAGCAGACGTGCTATTCGGTCATAAAGCTGTTTTCCTGGGGGAATCTCCAGGGGGGGATATAAGAAGCCTGGGGATGTCCAGTTGTATGCTTCTGTCTGTAGGCAAATAGGAATAGGGCCTCGGTGAGGAGGCTCTAGGCTTCTGGCTTCTGTGGTCAGTATGACCAAGTCTGAATCTGTTTGATGCCTTGGGGGGGGGGGCACCCTGGGAGATGAGAAGCTCTCAGCTTCTGTCTGTCTGTCAGTAGGACCAAATCTGAATCTCTTTGCTGCTTCCCCGGGATACCCCGGGAGGTGAGGAGGTTCTCGGCTTCTGTCTGTTAGTTGGTAGGACTGAACTCTGAATCTGTTTGCTGCCTGATGTTTGCTGGAGACTCGGCAGGTCACATGTCTGGGTCTGTTAGTTTCTGTTTGATGTGTTTTCGTTCTGTGAGTCTTTGGCGTCTTGTCTTTGTCTATAGTTTTACCCTAGGACTGACTGTGAGGGACGACTCTCCCTTAGTTTAACTCTTGACCACTGGACTGAAGTTAACCCATCATTTGTCAGTAGAGATTAAGGAGATTCTGGCAGACTTTTGTGCCTGAGTTGGTGGACATTCAGTGTCGCATGGCATTTAATTTTGAGATGATCCAAGCCGTTAAGGCAACTGTTTTTCAGGACCTGGCTCTCTTCCTGACCCACTGCCAGGGAGCATTTGTGCAGGCCCATCTTTGGTGCCTGGGAAGACCCAGCAAGAATGTAAAAGCTCGGGTCTCTTGCCCCCTGGAACATGCCACCAGGGCTAGGTGCAGCCACGAGGCTGTGGGCCAGGGCGGCAGGGGCGGAGCCATGCCGGAATGGATGGGCAGGGTTATGACCATGTCCCTGTGCATGTTTGGCTCCCTCCAGTTTCCAGATTATAGCCTCCAGTGCTGTGCCTCAGATCTTTGTAATTGGAAAACTAGATCCTTATAATTAAAAACTAACCATCCACCTTTCTCAAATGCCTCACAGGGTTGGTAGAGTCTCTTGTGTTTTGTCAATAGTCAATAGCCTGCTTCAGAAGCTCTTAACAACTGAGGAGCAGGAGAGAATACTATTGATTTGGGATTCCTTTCGGCTCGCCCCAGTTGGGACTGCAACACCACGGAATGTAGGAGGAGCTTAAAAGTCTATCACCAGGCTCTGATGGCAGGTCTCCCAGGTGCTGTGAGACAGCCCACCAATTTAGCTGAGATGAGGGAGGTGATTCAGGGACCAAGCAAATCTCCCTCGGTGTTTCTTAAAAGGCTCATGGAGGCCTTCAGGCGGTTTACTCCCTTTGACCCTACCTCAGAAGCCCAGAGAGCTTCAATGACTCTGGCTTTTAGAGGGAGAACAGGCATGACAGAAAACAGGAAAGAAATTCGACTAAAATCTTGGCCGCAGTAATTAAAAAATTTTTAGAGCAGGCCCTAGACAGTCAGGAAGCCTGGGCAACAGGACCCCTCTTGACAAAGACTAATGTGCATATGGTAATGGGTGCAATATTCATGGACTACCCTTCCGTAGAACAGTGAACCTTGGCATGGGTCGGGTATCTCACTTGTTCCTAGTTATCCCAGGATGTCCTTACCCTCTGTTAGGAAGAGACATCCTGTCAAAAGCAGGAGCCCGGATTCATTTTGACTCTGAACAGCCATCAGTTACCAATACACGGGGAAATCAATTGCAGGTCCTTACTGTTAGGCTAAAAGATGAGTGCAGACTCCAGTTTGAGGAGCCAGAGCTTGACCTCAACTGTTCAGATGGAGCTGGAACCTCCAATATGGACTGATGATTGCCCCATACTCCCTTAGCTTGGGCTAAAATACCCAGAATGGGTCTGGCCAAACAAATGCCTGCACAGGTTATTCAGCTGAAAGCTAGTGCTGCTACACCAGTGTCAGTTAAACAGTACCCCATGAGTAGAGAGGCCCGGGAAGAAATTCGACCCCACATCCAGAGGTGAATCCAGCAAGGTGTCCTGGTTCCTATTCAATCTCCCTGAAACACTCCCTTGCTGACAGTTAAAAAGCCTGGTACCAATGATTATCGGCCAGTGCAGGACTTGAGAGAGAAGTCAATAAAAGGACACAGGACATACATCCAACTGTCCCAAACCCTTATAACCTCCTGAGTGCCCTCACACCTGAGCGGAGCTGCTACATCATATTATACACACAAGCAGAACCTGACAGCTCACTTGGACCCGACTGCCACAAGGGTTTAAGAACTCCCCGACCATCTTTAATAAGGCCCTTCCTAAAGATCTGGCCAGCATCAGGATCCAACTCCCCCAGGTGACCTTCCTCCAGTACGTGGACAACCTACTTCTAGCAGGAGCCACCCAGCAGGACTGCATGGAAGGAGCAAAAGCACTGCTGCTGGAACTGTCAGATCTGGGCTATGGAGCTTCTGTCAAAAAGGCCCAGATCTGCAGGAGAGAGGTAAAGTACCTGGGGTGCAGTCCACGGGATGGGCAACGATGGCTGACAGAGGCTCGGAAGAAAACCGTAGTCCAGATACCAGCCCCAACGACAGCCAGGCAAATGAGAAAATTTCTGGGACAGCTGGGTTTTGCAGGCTATGGATCCCAGGGTTCGCGACCCTAGCAGCCCCTCTCTACCCACTGACTAAGAAAAAAGAAAAAAGAAAAATTCTCTTGGGCTTCAGAGCATCAGGAGGCATTTGATGCCATTAAGAAGGCCCTGCTGAGTACACCTGCACTAGCTCTCCCTGATGTAACTAAACCTTTTACCCTTTATGTAGATGAGTGTAAGGAAATAGCCCGGGTGGGGGTTTAACTCAATCCCTGGGGCCATGAAACAGACCAGTGGCTTATCTGTCAAGGAAGCTTGATCCTGTAGCCAGTGGATGGCCTGGCTGCCTAAAAGCTATCGTGGCCGTGGTGGTACTGGTCAAAGATGCTGACAAGCTGACTTTGGGGCAGAAAGTAACCATAAGAGCCCCCCATGCACTGGAGAGCATCGCCCGGCAGCCCCCAGACCGATGGATGACCAATGCTTGCATGACTCACTACCAAAGCCTGCTTCTCACTGAGAGAATTACCTTCCTCTGCCAGCTACCCTCAACCCTGCCACTCTACTGCCTGAGGAGACTGATGAACCGGTGATTCATGACTGCCATCAACTGCTGGTAAAATAGACTGGAGTTTGCAAAGATCTCACGGACATCCTGCTGGCCAGGGAGGCATTGAACTGGTTCACCAATGGGAACAACTACGTGGTACAAGGTAAAAAATTGGCTGGGGCAGCAATGATGGGCCAGCAGCCTGCCAGAAGAAACCTCAGCATGATAAGCTGAGCTCATGGCCTTAACACAAGCATTGCAGCTGGCCAAAGAGAGAATCCGTAAACATCTACACGGGCAGCAGTTATGCTTTTGTAACTGTACATGTACACAGGGTAATCTGTAGACAAAGGGGACTTGCTATACTTTAGATAGAAAGAAGCTTTACCTTACTCAGAAGGGTTAGAATATGTCCAGCGGATACATCGTCTAACCCACCTAGGGGCTGAACATCTGCAGAGACTGATTAGAACATCCCCTTGTCATATTCTAAGACTATTGGGGTGGCCGACTCAGCAGTAAAACATTGTGTGCCTTGTCAGTTGGTTAATGCTAACCCTGCAAGAATGCCTCCTGGGAAGAGACTGAGGAGAAGCCATCCAGGTGCTCATTGGGAAATAGACTTCTCTGAGTTAAATCCAGCCAAATATGGTAACAAGTACTTATTAGTTTTATAGACACATTTTCAGGATGGGTAGAGGCTTACCCTACCAAGAAGGAGACATCAACCATGGTGGCTAAGAAAATACTGTTGCCCAGGTAAGTCAGGGACTAGTCTAGACAGTGAGGGTTGATTGGAAATTACATTGTGCATACAGACCCCAAATTTCAGTGCATGTAAACAGGACAAACAAAACCATTAAATAGACCCTCACTAAATTGACCACAGAGACTGGCATTAAAGACTAAATAGCTCGCCTAACCTTTGTGCTTTTCAGGGTTAGAAACACACCCCTGGACTGTTTGGGCTGACCTCCTATCATTGGCTCTGTGGGAGGGGGCCCTCCACTGATGAAAATTGCCTCTGTACATAGTGCTGATGTGCTGCTTTCCAAGCCTTTGTTTACTATGCTTAAGGTGCTCAATTGGGTGAGACAGTGAACATGGAAGCTTCTCTGGGAGGCCTACTTGGCAAAAGAAAAGTTCTGAAGTTCCACACCACTTCCAAGTTGGAGGAGATTCAATCTATGTTAGATGCCACCGCACAGTATCCTTGAGACTTGGTGAAAAGGCCAACATTGTGGCCATTCCAGAATATGTCCTCTTCCCCTGGACCCACCCCCATGCCACTCGAGGTTGTAAGACCCAGGAACAGTCTCTTACAACTGCTCATTTTATTCTTATCTTGTTGCTCACTGTTACTTTTATTAGGGAGCGTGTGAGTGCAGTCCAAATTATGGCCTTTTAGTCCTCCCAGTTCTAAGACTAGAACCATTAACCAGAGAAAAAGTGAGGAATGTAAGGATGGAAAAATTTAGCCTAACTCTCCACTGACCTCAGGAGTAGACAAAAGGTCACATTCTTGACTGTTTACGACAGGGCGGTTTTATGACAGTACCTGTAAGAAATGAGCCTTGTCACCCTACCCAGAAGCCCTAGCGAAAGCAGCCTTCCTGGGCTAAGTGCGGGCTTGTCACACTTCCCAGAAGCCCTAGCAAAAGCAGACTTCCTGGGCTAAGCCAGGGCTTGGATAGTTCAAATTGATTGGTCCACACTGGATGCTATGAGATTTTTGGTTTGTGATGTGTGGGCTTTGTTGTAACCCTATAAAAGCTGTCTGAACTCTGTACCCAGGGTTCCCAGTCCTCTACCTCACGTGGAGTATGGCTGTGGACCCCAGTGCACTGGAATATAAAAGACCTCATGCTTTTACATCAAGACTGCTTCTAGTGAAGTGGTTTGGGGGGGGCACCTTTCCTAGGTTGGGTTGTGAGGGTCCAAGCCCTCCGCAGGTCTTTCAGCAGCATGGCGATTTGGAATCTGTCCTCACTGCTCATGAGCACACTGATTCCTGGTGAGTTGCCCCTTGTTCCGTTCCATAATAATGGGTCAATAATTGTCCAAGAAGTTAAGTTCATTAGGAACTTCAAGTCTTCCTTTCGAGAAAGGGGAATTAGAGCTTCATGTAAAGAGTAAGTTTGTTTGCTTTCGTTTCTAAAAATTGTCCTTGTGTTATTCTGAAAGGACCAGATATTCACTCCCTGACATGGCGAAAGGTGGCTGAGGATCTTATTAGACTAGTTAAAGAACAGGACCTAGAGGCCCTAAGCCTTAGGAACTCCTGCTGTGGCTAATGCCCAACCAAGTGCATAGAAAAATGAATGCAGCCTGTCAGAAACTGGTGAATTTATTGAAATTTGTTCAGATTTTGGATGCTCATATTTTAAGGGTTGTCTATAACAGCCGCATTACAAGAGATTTCAATAAGGATGTTTTATTTCAACAAGCAAATCTTGGCCTAGAAAAAAGGAGGGCTAAAAGATGTATGTATATGTATGTATGTTCTGTATGTATGGTGTGGCCACACATGTGAGTGTTTGAATGTCTGAAGTGTGGTTGTGAATATGTGAATGTGTGAATCCCAACAATAAGTACTATTTGAATTTTTTGGGATATAAATAAATAAATAAATAAATAAAAATAAAAAGAGAGGGAGAGAGAGACATCAGGGTTGGAGATCTGCATCTCCCATGACTGTCTCAGAAATCTTCCTAAATTTTGGTGGTTAAAAAAGAAATCGAAAGAATGGAGGTTGATATAAGATTTGAGAAAACCTATTGAAAGGAGGCCTCTGGAAAATGCAGGCCCTGTTAGGCCCCACCTGGATAGGTGTCAGTGAAAATGCAAATGAGACCATGTCAACTATTGAGAAAAAGCCTCAGGGAACTGCAGGCCCTGTTAGTCCCCCCACACACACAGGGGAGCTTAGACCAATATATGATATTCTTCCAGGGGATCCAGCTCCGACCTCTTCCAGACAATTTACACCAAGGCCAAAGAGGAATTCTAATTACTATTAAAAAGCATTTGCAGCCTAGATTATGAACAGCCTCTTGGTGTAGTTGTATTTTCCTCCAGTTTTTCACCCAGTGCTGGTTTTTGGCAAAATGGCCCTATATATTAGAATCATTTGCCAGCCTCCCCTAAGAAGGTGGCATCATCGTCAAAATAGGAATAGTCTAAGAAAAGAGTTTGGTTTAACTACAGAGACTGCTCAACAAATTGTCAAACAATGTGATATGTATGTGCCCACAATATTTACCAGTAACTAATAAATCCTCAGGCCTGCTTCCTAATTATTTATGTCAAATGGATGTTACTCATATTTCAAAATTTGGCAGATTAAAGTATGTGCATATGACAGTCGATACATATTCAGGCTTCTTAATGGCCACTGCACAAACTGGAGAAGCCACTAAGCATGTAATAAGTCACTGTTTAAAAGGTTTTACTTACATGGGAGTTCTAAAAAATTATAAAGACTGACAACGGATCTAGATATACTAGTAAAGCATTTCAACATTTTGTGCCCAATAAAAAATTAAACATATAACAGGCATTCTTTTTAATCCTCAAGAGCAAAGAATTGTGGAGCATGCTCATAGCTCCTTAAAAATGCCACTTATAAGGAGAAGGGAGTCATGCCCCCAGTCTCCACATGATACATTAAATCATGCACTCTTCATTTTAAATTTTATGAAATTGGATGCTATGAGCAATCTGTGGCAGACAAATTGTGATATGATGGAACTTGAGAGTTTTACTCAAGTCAAATGGAAAGATCCATGTACTAGACTATGGAAAGGGCCCAAACCTGTCCTAATATGGGGTTGAGGGGGGTCAAGGGCATGCTTGTGTTTTCTTTCAGGAAGATGAGACCCGATGGCTTGGCTGTCAGACCATTTGGTGAGATGCATGAAACAGGAAAACCAATCAGAGACCTCAGAAGCATAATTACCACGTCTCTCTCTCTCTCTCTCTCTCTCTCTCTCTCTCTCAGGGGTTGTTCCCTAGAATAGACAAGGCTTAAACCTATTGTTTTTACAACAAGGAGAAATTTGTGCAGCACTCAAAGAGGAATGTTGCTTTTATGCTGATAAAACTAGCATAATGGAAGACAGCTTAGATAGAGTGCAGAAAATTCTTGAGGAATGTAAATGACAGTGGGAACAGGCCGAGTCCTGGTATAAAAAATTGGTTTTCCACCTCCCCTTGGCTTTCTACCCTGTCCTTTTCGCCTGGAACCATTTGTGGGGTTATTGCTGCTGCTGACTTTTGAGCCTTAGGCATTCCAGAAATTAACTTGATTGATCAAAACTCAAATTGATTCCATGCTCGAAAAACCTATTTCTGTACACTACCATCAGCTTTTGGAAAAGGAACAGGGCTCCTCTGAGGAATCTGATGAGGATGGTGACAATGCCTGTTCTGATCCCCCTAGACAGGTATTTGATTTCACAGGACTCAAACAACAGAGGACCTGGTTCTCTCACATATGGAGACATCAAAGAAAGGAGTATCGCGGTGCCACAAAGCTGATGCAGACCCTCCTCTTAGGCTGTAGGTCCCTCAAGGACGGAAGTAGCATAGGGCCCTCTCTCAGGAGCCCAATCTTCTCACCCAAGTTTCTTGCCCGATTTTTGACTATGTCTTTTAGTGCTGAGTGTGGATGCACCCTATGTAGCCTAAGAGAGAGGTCCTACCCATTTGTCACATAGTGACAAGCCCATCCCCAGGGTCCCGATTGTGGGAGCCCACCGTGTAATCTAAGACAGACCCTCCATAAAAAATAATAAAATAGAGGGAGATGTTGGGAGCCGGCCTTGAATCACATTCTCTTGCATTATTACTTACACCTTAAAACTTGAATTAAGCCTTATCTTGGTAAAACAGAACTGTTTAACAAGCAGTCTGTTCCACTCACCCCAGGAACTGAGATGAACCAGACCCCAGGAACTGAGATAAGCAGATGTTTATGGTCTGATGTTTATGGCCTGGGAAATTACCAGAGCCTCAGAGTCAACACAGCTACCCCTCCCCAATTCCTCTCTGCTTTGCTTTAAAAACTCCTCTTTGTGCATAATAAAGTTAGACCTTGACAAGCATTGCTTGGTCTTATTCCTTCTTTCTCTCCCATTATTTTCAGGTTCTAGGCCACCTCGACCCACCAATAACTAGGTCTCACTGGTCTGGGCAAGTAGCTTGTGAACCTTATACCATGTCTGCTGATCATGGTTAACTGGTCCTTATGGCCCAAGAAGACAAATGCAAACTGAAACCAAGAACGCATTCCAGAAAACAGATACCAGGGAACACATACTCAGAACAGAGACGTCAGCCAAACACACAATACATAAACACACACACACACACACATCAGAGGGGATCCCCATAGCTCCAAGTCCAGGTTCTCGGGTGAGAGGGGTGGTCGCGGTTTCCAGGCCAATGGACCTGTAGAGTGCAGACCTTCACGGACCTGCTCAGGAAAGGTGCCTCCCCTAATCATTCACGAGAAGCGGTCTTGATGTAAAAGCATGAGGTCTTTTATATTCCAAGGTCACTGGGGTCCACAGTCATGTGCCATGGTGGGACAGAGGACTAAGGACCACGAGGGCAGAAGTAAGATAGCTTTTATAGGATTACAACAAAGCCCCTGCATCTTAAACCAATCATCTCATAGCATCCAGAGCCTACACAGTGCAGACCAATCAATTTAAACCCGTGCTTTATAGACCAATCAGTTCCTGTTGTTTGTGATGGCAAAATACCTTAACCATATTTTAAGAGTATCAATTCAGGCTTTTTATGGAAAACATTAAAAATCCAAGATGTACTCTTTTTGAGTTTTTTTTAATACATAAGTAAACATAAATATCATATATGATGGTGTTTTTCTAATTTTTATATTTCCTTACTATTTGGTAGGTATACTCTATCTTTAGACTCTAAGACATATACTAAGTAGCCATATTGGACTTTCAAGAAGATGGCATAGACATTTCATTATTTTATTAGAAGATTGAAGACTTTTTGTATTCTCTTTTAAAAATGACCTGATTACAAAATAATTTAACTCTCTATAGTCAAAAGATGAAAAAAATATAGGATCTTCCCAGAAAGCTCACTTGGAGGACAGTTGTTTTATTATGCAAGCAAATGTAGTTTAGGCAAGCTTGGCCTTGTGGCAAAGTAAAGAGTGGCAAAAAGGCCACTCACAGTGGCTGGTCTGAATTAAGTCTGCATTAATTCAGCTGGGGACAGACTGGAGAGAAAAACACTTGAACATCATCGAATGCATTTTACTGGGATCATTTAAGGAAATGAACATGGGAGAACTACATCTTGTTAGGCAGGGTGAAGTAAAGTAAGAAAAAGTTCAAAAGAAGCCAAAAACATGCAGTGGCTTGGACATTTAGACCCAAATTACTTGAACACGTTTGGGTACTTTCTCAGGGGATTTTTCTTGACAAGAGTAGATGGAGGTGTCTTAGGGTTTCTGCTGCTGTGAAAAGACAATGACCATGGCAAATCTTATAACAGAAAAACATTTGTGATGGCTCCCTTACATTTCAGAGGTTCAGTCCATTATCATGGTGATACATCAGTGTGTAGACAGACATGGTGCTGGAGAAGTAACAATCATAAATCTTGTAGGCAGCACAAAATAGTCTGTGTCACTTTGCAGTGCCTTGAGCACATATGGGACCTCAAAGCCCAGCCCTACAATAACACTTCCTCTACAAGGCCACACCTACTCCATCAAGGCCACCTCTCCCATCAGTGACAGTTCCTTTGGGGTCCATTTTCTTTCAAACTACTGGGTGGGGTGTCAGTTTCAGTTGAAACCAAAGGAGGTTCCAGTTGGAACAAGATAAAAGAAACTTTGCCCTGTCCAGATCTCCCTACTTTTATACCTGGATGCAACAATGATAAGATATAATAGAATGTTTAATTCCATTGTTAGAGTGGGGTGTGTATATAATGGATACAGATAATGATCTCAGGTGATCAAGTGCACTGTTAGAAGAAGGGTTTGCATTGTCCTGACTAAAGTCCTAGTTTGCCAGACATCCAGTCTCATGGACAGTAGTGTTCTTAGATGGGAAATTGCTATTTTTCCTAGTATGAACATTTGGATTTGGACTCTGGGTTTTTTTTTTTTTTTTTAGGGAAATATTTTTGAGATTGGTGTCAGTAAGGCAGGAGTGTAGGCACTCTTACAGTAGTAGTTGACCTTATTGCTGGAAAGAAGGGTAATGCTTAAAGCCAATCAGTGGATCTTGGTATGGGAATCCATCTGTGGAAAGAGTACACAGGCATTCTAGTTATTTTTGTGCTCAAATGCCTAGGGTTAAATGCCAATGAAAACAAGGTATTCTTTTTTTCAAGGGCTCATTGTGTTGCTCTGCTCTTGTTTTCAGGAAAGATAAAGAGCCTGAAGGTAAGTGGGAACATCTGGGAGGAGTTGGGGGAGAGGATACCGTGATCAAAATATATTGTGTAAAAAATGTTTTTCTTTAAAATAGAGAATATCAGCCCAGTTGTGGTGGTTGTTGTGGTGGCATGTGGGGTGTCTATGTGTGATGGTAGCTCAATACTTTAAACCCAGCACTTGGGAGGCAGAGGTGGATCTCTGTGAGTTTGTGGCCAGGCTGGTTGGTCTACAGAGCGAGTTCAGGTATAGCCAGGGTGACACAGAGAAATCTTGTCTGGAAAACCAAAACATATGTACCTTTGGCCTTGGGAAAGCCATTGAATGTGCTAATGGCAGACATTAGGGTAAGTGTCTCACGTTTGTGTAACAATATAATGTTACTATAACTCCAAAGGAAACTCAACATTGTTTTGCCATTAACCACATCCTTACAATAAACAGAAGTGCAGCTGTCAGCAGTCACTACTGAGTCTGGGGATTGGAGCCCATATCCTGGACTTTAACAATACTTCTTCTGGTTGATTCCCATAATCTAAGACCCATCTTTCAAATTCAAATGAATAATGCCCTACTATGCTATGAGATTGCTGTCTGAGAGTCTGATTAAATCTGGGTGAAGTGTAAACATCTTCTGTTGGGAAATTTAAGTGCTTGTCCCTTACAGTGCTTTTCCTCCCCACCCAGATGTAGAACTTCCATGCAAACAAGGTTGAGCAAACAAGGTTGTTTTCAAAACTTTCAAGTGTGCAGTGCCTGTGCCTTGACCCCAGGTGTGGGTGGTGCATGACTTCCTCCTATTCTTAGCCCATCCCCTGGCTTGGGTGTAGAAGCCCATTAGTCTCTAATAAACAGTGGTGGTAGCAGCAGCTTCTTCATAACTTCTCCAGGTGGTCTGCTCAGTGTTTCAATCCTGACACCCTCCACCAAGCTAGGTACTCTGGCTGTGCAGGTGCAGCAATCTTCAGGGTTTGTTTGACATGTCTGCATTGGCCCTGATGTGCAACCAGAGAAGCAGTGAGTTGGAAAAGCACATCCTTTGTAACCACAAGGTAAACAGGACCCAGTAGTGTTTTTAAATGGTCACACCTGCTTTGCATGTGGAATGATTTCTTAGCCTAGTCAGCCACACACTTATGTAGGCCTACCTTAACCAAGAGCTAGCTGGGGTCACACATGCTGTGCTGATGTGCACAGAGGGGTGATCTCAAGCTGGGTGTCTCTAGCACACACCCTCTATCTAAACAGAGAATTGCATTTGCTAGCACATGCTCTGGTGCCTGATTACATAACTTACGAAAGCAACAACTCCTACAGGGGTAAGTGACTAGGATTTTTAACTGGTTCAAGGATGCCTGCCACTCTCAACTTCCCATCAAGTGAAATGCTCTTGATTGTGTATCTGAATATGAAACCACTTTACAAATTATTCCTTCTTAGGAGTTTTAAATAAGAAATCTTAGGAAAACCATGTCCTATGGCTCTTCAGAATGCTCTGAGTTGGTCACAGGGTAGAGTGGGAGCATTTGCCTTCCTGGACACACTTCGGGTAGAAATCTGGACTTCATTTGTGGTGGCTGGCAAATGCCTTAATATACTGAGAATTTTTGCTATCCCTAAAAGTGTTAAATGTATGCCTTCATTTCTTTTAATATATAACTAGAAGTAAGAATTCCTGGTAAGCACGTGTTTCTTACTTCCCTTCCTTCCTTTTTTCCTTCCTCCATTTTTTTGCCTCCCTCTGTTCCTACCTTTGTTCCTGTAAGGATGGAAAAATTTAGCCCAATTTTTCTAGACTCTGCCCCCTAGCAGTGAGTAGGCAAAAGGTCATTCTTGACTGTTTTATGACAGGATGGGTTACTGACAGCACCTTTGAGTGAATGAGAACAGGAAATGAACTGCGCCACACTACCCAGGAGCCCCAGCAAATGCAGACTTCCTGGACAAAGTGCGGGCTTGGATAGTTCAAATTGATTGGTACACACTGGATGCTATTGAGATGATTGGTTTGTGATGTGTGGGCTTTGTTGTAACCCTATAAAAGCTGTCTGAACCCTGTACCCAGGGTTCCGAGTCCTGTACCCCACGTGGAGTAGGCTGCGGACCCCAGTGCATTGGGATATAAAAAACCTCATGCTTTTGCATCAAAACCGCTTCTCATGTTTGCACAACAGGAGCCCTTACCAACTTAGTCATCTCCTCTGAGTGATTTGGGAGGGGGAGCGCCTTTCCTGAGTCGGGGCTTGAGGGTCCACGCCCTCTGCGGGTCTTACATTCCTACCTTCTGTTGTCCCTTCCTCCTTTCCTTCCATCCTTCTTCAGAACCCCTATATTATTTTCTATGGCTGACAAGCAGTTTTAGCAAGGAAGCAGTTCCTGGCACATGACAGATATGTGTAATGGGAGAAGCACTTCCGTACAAATTAGTGTCCTGATAGTCAGGGGCTGGTGCTGGCTAAGAGGTCCAAAGTGTGTGGCACAGACCCACCTGAAAATGCTTGAGTCTGGGGGCTGATATTATAGAGTGAGTCCCTATTCAAGGCCTTATCTTGCTGGAGTGCTTTAAAACTAGAAAAATATTGGGACCAGATTCCCGTTTTAGAGGAACTGTGGTTGTAAGTTGTAAGCTGTACCTTCCAAAGGATTCCAGTTGAAAATTAGGAAAAGAAAAATCATAGGTGTCTATATATGTCTCTTTATATGCAACTATCACAGGCCACTCAGGGTCATGCAGATAGTATTGAGTCCCATGGCATTAATTTTTGCTTCAGTTTGTTTTGCAATTAGTGAAAATTTGGCAGTTTTCCGTATTAAGCTTTAAGCTTTGGGCTGAGGAGATGACTGAGTTGGTAAGAGCTCCTGTTGTGCAAACATGAGACCCTGAGTTTGAACCTGCAGCACTGACATAAAAGCTGGGCATTGCCATGTGTGCTACCCCAGGGTTAGGACAGCCAGTCCAGTCTAAATGCTGAGGCAGTAAAAGAAAAGAGCCTATGTCCTCCTCTGGCCTCTATATGCACAGGCATGAGCACAGGGCACACAGGTAGGCACACGGTACACATGTGCACAGGGACACAAAGCTGAGCACACTCACAATACACTAGAAAGAAGTTAACAGTTCCAACATCTGCTGTAATTATCCACAGGGAGGTATCTATTGGCTGAGAACTGAGCTATACTCTGCCACACTCATATCAAAAATGAGATCCTCTACACACATGGTCCAAGATAATGGTCCTGCTATCTCGCCTTCCTAGTTGCTTTGATGGACACTTCACACTCAGCCTTTGTTAAGAATGGTCATCTCATGAGTGTCATTTATGCCCAACAACGTACACTCTAGCTGCTTTCAGAGCTAAAATCTTGAACTTTTGACATTCAACAAAAGTCTGCTACACACAGCATAGATAGGCCTAGCAGGGTGTGACTTACTGGTGGTTAATCCAACTGGCTTGGTTAAGTGGCGTCCATATCATGCTGAGTCATGGGAGTTGGAGATTAAAAATTAATGAAGTTGGATAGGGAGAAGTCCTTTGTGTGAGATAAAGGGTCAAATGTTGTCAGTATTACCCCAAAAGGACAAACAGTATCTGTTCAATCAATCAAAAGCAGAAAACATTTTGTTTTTAAGTGCTACTAAATCTGTCATACACAAGGAGATTCAGGTTTCTGTTCTGAGACAAGGTCTCACTTTATAGACCCTGGCAGCCTAGATCTCACAGATTCAGGTTTCCCATTGCCTCCCAAGTGTCAGAATTAAAGGAATGCACCACCGATCGGAGCATTTTAGTTTCACTATTTTCATGATAGGAGCTCACTATTTAATTTATCTTTGTTCTGCCAACAGAGTTTTCAAAAACTTACAGTACTGATATCTTTAAGATCAAACAAAGTGGGAATGATAGTTTTCAACAAGATGTGATCCAAAAGCATGTATTGCTCCATGATGGCTGGCAGCATTGCTGTCTTCACCCAATTGCTGAGGGGCAGAAGGAAGGCCTGACCTTGACCAGGAACCAGCTATTCCTGTTTTTCAGTTCCCATCTGTGGATTCAGCCAGAGGCATAGAGGCCAGAGAAATTCCTGTCACCTCCTTGACCTGTGTTTAGGGTGTGGAAAAATAATCTTTATGGACCCTTTCTGCTCTATTCTTATGTGGCTTGAGTTGGCTAAGTCAATGTGATTTCTGATACTGGGTGACATTGTTCTGTTTTGTCAGAGAGGGCAAGGAAGGAATTGAAGTGAAGGCAATTCTCACTGGGGCATCTAGGGGGAGCAAGAGCTACACTGGTCTCCTGCTCAAGGCCTAGCCAGCTTGTCTGAAGGCCTTTATAGCCAGAAGTGTCTCTGTGCCCTTCAGCTCCATTCCCAAGGGGCAGCCTACTTAATGTGAATGTCTGGGGGAAACTGACTTTCTCTGGATCTTCATCTAGAGGTCTGGGAGAAACACAGACTGATAGTACTGACTTCAGTGATACCTGCTATTGTTCTGTGTCTCTAAGTTCCAGGCCTTCAGGGTTTCAGTGTTATAAACTGGCACTACCCAACATGGTGACCCTAACAACATGCAAATTTTACCACTCAAATGACATTGAAGAAATCAATTCCTCCATTGTCATGCCATCATATTTCAAGTAGACATAAAATTAAATTGTGGCCTGTGGCAGCTGGTGTATCTTCCAGGGGCCTCGCTCTCTCCCTGGGAAGCCATGGAAATCTGGGGAGGGACAGTGTGCTTGGAGGAAGAACATGACTGCAGGCCCTTAAAGTGGGTCTTTTTATGCCCCTCCCCCTTTCCTGGTTTCCAAAAGATCACCTCTGCTCCTGCCATGATGCTCTGCCTTACCACAGGCACAGAAAGAAGAGCCAGAGGTCCATGGACCAAACCCTCTGAACCCAGGAGCTAAAAGAAGCCTTACCCTCTTTTAAATTGTTTCAAGTGTTCATCACAGGGACCAGTGTGCCAACACAAGCACCTACTATGTGTAGCACAGTGATAGGTACTAGGCAAAACTCTGTTATTCATGCTGACTTCCCCTATCCCCTGCCCCAGGGATTCAGAGAGTTCAAAGATATCCTGCTTTGACTTCCACACATACTCTCTCTCTCCCTCCTGCTCTCTCTCCCTCTCTCTCTCTCCCTCTCTCTCTCTCTCCCTCTCTCTCTCTCTCTCTCTCTCTCTCTCTCTCTGTATGTGTCTCTCTCTCTACCTCTCTTTCTCTCTATCTCACATGAACACAGGTGCCTCACTAATATTTTTTGGAGCCCACGGGTCTTTCCATCTGTCATCTCTTCCCGTAGTAGGAGGCCTGATATCAGGGTTGGTACCTAATATGCAATGGAGATGCTATGTTGCAGCCATGGCCTCACAGAAGAAATGAATTTAGCTATCAGAGCACACAAAGTTACCTCTCATACATGTGCAGAGGCAACTGGCTACAAATACTTCAGAATGGATTCTGGCCTGATGGAGGGAAGTGTAGGCAGATATTTGTTCTGTCTGGTCCCACAGAACTTTAGTCCCAATGAAACACACAGTGACATATATTAATTATGAACTGTTTGGCAGATGAATCAGGATTCTCATTGGGTAGTTTTTTCTTAATTATTAACCCATTTCTATTACTATGTGTCTGTTTTTTTGTCTTGGCTTACCCAGCCCTCTTGCTCCCTTGACATCTACATGGCATCTTTCTGGCTGCTGCACTCTGCCTTCCTCTTCCCCGCATTCTCCTGGTCTGGTAGCCCTGTCTATACTTCCTTCCTGGTTATGTCCTACCTTCCCATTGGCTGAAACAGCTTTAGGCATCATCCAGTAATAGAAACATATATTCACAGCATGGAAAAAGAAACCCACCTTGCAGGAATCATTGAAGAAAATCATCACCTTACAGCTTGTATAGATACCCACACTTTTCATCTGTCCTGTTCCCTAAGATCTATGTGCCATTTTCACTGAAAGGAGCTTCAGTTCCCACTGACCTAATGGAGAGTGTTCTGCATTGTGCAGGTTGTTGAGAGTTAGGGTAGGGATCTATTATGCTTTGAATATGCAAGTTTTCCCATAGCTTCAGGTTGAGGGCTTCCTGGCCAGGTAATAGTTTCAGAGCGCTCCAATCAACAGTGGAGTTGTCCTTGATGCATGAGTTGTGATTTAACTTTAGTAATGTTTCTTTTACAAATGTGGGAGCCCTTGTGTTTGGGGCACAGATGTTCAGATTTGAGATTTCCTCTGGATGGATTTTTGTTGGAAAGATCATCAAATGCCCTTCTTTTTCCTTTTTTGATTGATTTAAGTTTGATGTCTAGATTGCTAGATATTCTGATAGGTACACCCTCTTGTTAAGTACATTTTATTGGAAATTTTTTCTCAACCTTTCTCTATGAGGTAATGTCTGTCTGTGAGGTTAGGTATGCTTCCTGTATGCAGCATGAGGATGAATTCTACTTTCATATCATATTTATTAGACTTGTCTTTTTATAGATGAAATGAGACCATTTATATTAATGGATATTAATGACCAATGATTGCTACCTCCTGTTATTTGTTGTTGGTGATGATTACATTGTGTTTTCAGTTCACTTCTTTGGGATTTGCCGATGTAAGCTCATCTATTGCCTGTGTTCCTGTGGATGTAGCTTTGGTTGATTTTTTCCTTCTATTAATTTTTGTAGGCCTGGGTTTGTGGATAGGTATTGTTGAAATCTGGGATTGTGATGGAAGATCTTATTTTCTCCATCTATGAAAGCTTTGCTGGATATAGTCATCTATGGTTGGAATCTTTGTTTCCTTAGGTTCTGGATAATGTCTGTTAAGGGCCTTCTCGTTTTCAGTATTTCCAGTGATAAGTCAGGTATAATTCTTATATGTCTACCTTTATATTTTTCCTGGCCTTTCTCCTTTTCAGCTTATAATATTCTTCCTTTATTCTCTATGTTATTGTTTGGATTATTATGTGGTGAGAGGACTTTTTGTTTAGTTTTGGTCCTGTTTATTGAGTGTTCTGTAGGCATGTATTTCTTTAGGTTGGGAACGTTCTCTTTTTTTCTATGATTTTGTTGAGTATATTTTCTGTGTTGGACTTCTTTTATACATATTATTTTTGGATTCAGTCTTTTCATGATGTTCTAGATTTCCTACATGATTTGTGTTAAGGATTTATTGGATTTAAAATTTTCTTGGATCAATGAATCTATTTCCTTTATTGTATCTTCAACACCTAAAACTCTGTGTCTTCAATCTTTGTATTCTGTTGTTTATGCGTGCTATGATTCCTGAGCATTTACACAGATTTTCTATTTGCAGAGTTGTCTCAGTTTGTGTTTTCTTTATTGCGTCTATTTTAGAGTTCAAGTCTTGGATTCTTTCCTTCATTTGTTTGACATATTTCCCTTGGTTTTCATTCAGGGATTTGCTGATTTCTCCCATTTTTTTGCTTGTCCTTTTCTTCATTTATTTAAAAGAATTTTTCATTTCCATTTTAAGGGCCTCAATTATGCTAAAAACGTTATTTTTCAGATCATTTCCTTCTGCTTCATCTATGTTAGAATGTTCAGATCTTGCTGTTTTAGCATCACTAGTTTCTAGTGGTTCTGTACTTCTCTTTATAATGTTGAATGTGTTCTTATTTTGTTGTCTATGCATCTCTTCCTCTGAGTGATGTAGATGGAGCTTGTGCTTCAGAGGGTCTCATTTTCTCCAATTGCTCTAGTGTGGGGATGTGGCTCAATTGTTTGCTTCTTGGGGTACAAGAGATTCCAGTGAATGCTACTCATGGAGGAAGTAGGTCCAAGGCTCAGGTGGTGACTCCTTCAGGTGCAGGTGGGCCTTCAGCTCTGGTGGTCTCTTCTCAAGTTGGAGGAAGACCACACTTCCAGTGCTTGCTCCTCTAGATGTAGGTGGGGACTGAGGATCCTGTGGTTCATGTAGCAACAGGGTATGTCCAATTGAGAAATGGCAGTGGATAATGGCTGGGACACAGGTGCTCTTTTTCGCAGATACTTTTGGGGATAGCTTCTGGAAGGAACAGCTGGAAGCCACTGCTGTAGTCTCAACTGGTGGTCACTCACTGCTCCCGGGCCTGGGAGGATGGAAGTTTCTGTTCTGCCCAGTCCTACATCCATTCATTCTCAATAAACACACAGAGGCTTATATTAATCATAAACTGTTTGGCCTATTGGGGCAGCTTATTACTAAAAAAATTCTTACAACTTAACCTATAGTTCTTATTTATGTTTAGCCATGTGGCTTGGCACGTTTTCTCAATTCGACATTCTCATCTTGCTTCCTCTGTATCTAGGTAGCAACTGAGTCTCTGTCTTTCCTCTGGCCAGAATCTACTAATGTCCTAGCCCTGCCTATACAGTCTGTCTCTGCTGACCAATCAGCATTTTATTAAACCAGTATGAGTGACAAATCTTTTCCTTGAATGAGATTATTATCAGACCTGAGGTTCAGGCCTCCCTCTGACATTGCTGGGCCTCATCTCATACTGCTCCTGGGCCAGAGGCTCTGGCCTCCCTCTGACGTTCCACACTCCATTTTTACCTCTCTGACAATCCTCAGAGTCAAAAGGTCGATATCCTCTGTATGCCCCACATTATCACTACCTGTCTCTGTCCTATATTGTCACTCCCTGTATCCTCTGTACAGATTCCCAGACCTCTATGTTTAACTAATGGCCAGCATTTTTCACTGATCATCAGGGAAGCTTTATTGGTCAGAAAACAAACAAAATATCACAACAGGAGTGTGCTGGCACAAGAAGTGTCTGCTGGGCTTAGTACACATTATTATTTCTTATCCTTTGCCCCTTCCTTCTGTTTCTTGGCCACCATAAAGTGAGCATCATTGTTCTTCATAGGCCTGAAACAACGGAATCTGGCAACCTTGGAGTGAAATCTTTTAAACCAAATGAGTCTTTCTTCCTGCCCACTGACATTCTCAAGTATCCTGTTAAAGCAATGAGTAGTTCACTAGTACAGTGTACCACTCTATTCTCAAAGATTATGTGTCTTACACTTCCAGGTCAGTCCACTGTGAGGCTAAGGCAGGGCAGGATGGCAAGGCAGGAGTTTGAAGAAGAAACCATGGAGGAACAGTGCTTACTGGTTTGCTCACTGGCTCATGCTCAACTAACTTCTACCTGCCTATGTATGGTGCTACCCACAGTTGGCTGGGCCTAGCTCCATCAATTATCAATTAAGATAATATCAAACACACATGACCATAGGGCATTGCAATTTCACAGTTGGTGTTCTCTTTTTTCCAGGTATTAAGTTAACAATATAAAATACCAGTAAAATGTCTAAGCAAAGACAAAATACAAGCATCCATCAGCCATAAAGTAGTCTATTCTGTTAGGAAACACAAGGGGGACTTCCCAATTGATTATGGGCAGCAGCCACACTCTTCCTCCCCAGCCTCCTAGACTAAGATATGTACGATGCCCCATCACAACATTGTCCTGTCTTCTCACAGCATGGAATCCAGAGTGAGACTACCTCCTCACCCTTTCCTAAATCACCTAACTCAAAGCATCTTCTGAGAAGACCCCCTTGACACCTTTCTATAAGACACTCAACAGTGAGGGATATAAAGGCAGGGAAGCTTGTTGCTCTGGGAGCTCGGATACAGTTACAAAGGCTGGAAATGTGCTAGTGGATGGGGTGGGGTCATCAGAAAAGTATCACTGTTCACAATAACCACAATCAACATAAAACATTTGGGGTAACTCTAACCATACATACAAAGTAAGTTTTTTTCTTAGTTGTTTTCAATAAAATACGAAAAAGTTGTTATGTAATGCTTATAGTACTATGAATGGGCATATTTTCCATATTTTCCCCTATAAATAATATCCATTATAATTTACCATATAAAAGAATATATATATATACATATTTATATACACTATTTTTTATTATACTCAATAAATATAGTATGAGCAAGTTTCTGAAAAATGTCCTAAATGTATACATTTCACAAGGTAATAAATAAGTTAAATATATTTTTTAACATTGAGTTTCTGTTCTGTGGTGAGATACAACTCATTATATATTAAAATTGAAATCTATTTACCAAACAATTAGGAACTGAGCTTCCAAAGACCAGAGGAAAATGCTCTAAGATAAATACCTACTTTTTGCTGTCAAGGAAGCCAGTTTCAAACTTTTGAAAACAAGTATTTCTCCACCCCAGACAATTGTAACTTTGTTGCAAAACAAAAAGGAGGAAAACATCCACAATCAACCAGGCCGTGGGCTGTCTACTCTTTCCAAGGCTGTTCTGGGCATTATATTGAATTCAGGAATATTATAGTTTAGGGAGATAGTGAGTCACTGGCTCACACTAGTGTCAGATAATTAGGAAGCTCTTCCAAGGTGAGAGTTCTCACATCTGAACTATAACTAAGGCTTTCAAGGGAAAGAAGAGATGGAATGGAGTTCTTAGCTACTGGTTCTGGTTGGATGTTTTTATTTTCCCTATTTTTTTCACTATAGTTATAAACTCATGTGAGATCTAGACAAGTGATGGGTATCTTTTGTTCTACCCATACAACAACCACTCCATTCTGAATATTTGGTTAATCTGTACAAAAATGTCATGGAAGAAGAAGAAATAAACCAATATTCCCAATAGGAAGCCCTCCCAGAAGAATTCCATCCCGTGTTCTCTGCGGGGAATCTCAGCATGCCTGTGGTAGTGTCACCTTGTCCGCTTCTCCCTGCATCACCACTCTGAGTGCATCGGGATACCCCCTTGGTTCAGTCCTCCAGGATGGAGAGTCATTTGAAGATGGGAAGCTATGACCACTGCAGCTTCCTGTTCTCAGCAGGGAGTCCCGGGACTGGGGTGGGGTCACATTAAACTCTTGGTACTTGTACAGATAGGCTGCAGCTGTAAGTCAAAGGTGGCATCATCAGTGCAGGGACCTAAGTGGGGGCTACATACTGGGCAGCACGGAGCCATGCATGCCCTGTGCAGGCTTTGGTAGTAGAGGGTCCCTGGACACATTCGAAGCTGAGTAGGTGGTGCTGGCTGTGCTTTCCTTTCTCCCTGAATGAGCAGTCCAGGAATTTTCTCTCCTTATTGACCAGTGCCATGACACTGTCCCTGAAGGCTCCTTAAGCTGGCAGTAGGAGGCCAAGATATTAGTTCTGCTGGCCTCAGCTGCCAAGTTAGGGGCTCTGTGGAACAATGGTGAGCAACTGTCCAAACTGGACACAGGTTGGATGAATACATGTATATTGCTGGGCATTGGTTGGGAGTCACACACTTTAACTCAGGGCCTGGCTCAAGTGAATAGTAGTGAAGGGAGAGGGCAGGGATGGATGGAATGATTGCTTACAGGACCCAGGAGAAGGGAGGGGCAGCCATGTAGAGTGTGGGGCAGAAGAGAGGCGAGAGTTAAGCTTGGCTTTTATTACAAAAAGTTCATTGGCTTGGTTTCAACTCAAACAAAAATCTGTTAAACATCAATAAAACCAAAACAATGAGATTAAAGGAGAGATTAAAAAAAAAGACACAAGAAAAAAAAAAAAAAAAAAAAAAAAACAGGGATCATGAATGCCATTGCATCAGAGTTTGAGTTAATATCTTAGCCAGGTCAGTGAGTTGTCCTGTGGCAGGATCACCCCAATCTGGTGCCCTCTGCACTTTTCTCCCAACCCCTCGAGGGTACCTGTTTGCCTCATTCCATGGAGACAGACAGGTGTCTGCATATGGCAGGCCTTGGCAAGGTTCCTGGCTGGAGGACCCTGAGACACTTAGACTGCCAGCCTTAGAAAGCCTCTCAAGCAGCTGTAGAGGTCCCATAGCAAGTTAGAGTATGGTGATGAGTGAATGGGGAACTGTCACAGGTGCTCAGCAGCTGAACAACCAAGGACTGTGAGGGTGGCAGGAGGCCCCCAGGCTCTGCTGCTGAATGAGGTTGTAGGAGAACCTGTGACTCTGCATTGAGGGCTGTGTGATGGAGATGCTCAGCACCAGGTCCCAGGCACAAGACATGATGAAGCAGGCTAACTGTGGGCTCCTAGAGTTGGCAGGTCTTCTCTCCCAGGGACTGAGAGAAGCACAGCTCCCACTGAGCTGGTGCAAGGAGCCTGGGGTCAGGGTGCCTAAGGCCATGAATCTTCAGCAGTGTAGGTTCAGGAGCAATGGGGCTTGAGAAAAGAGGGGCTATGGGGCAGCAACTGACACTGCAGTCCCACTGCAACCCCTCCACTAGGCATCAGGTAGTGGCCACATCAGATGCCCAAGCTTCAGCCTGTGGTACAGCTTTCCCCAAGGATGATGAGCAAGCTCAGGTGCATGGGTCAATTGTGCAAATTCTGGCATATTCCACAGCCAGGAATCCCCACACCAGGCATGGTGCTATGCTACCTTCCTCCTCAAGCATTATAGTCTACTTCTTTATGATTCTGACATATGCAGAAGACTGGCTCCAATGTTCATCATTGTGAACTGTGCAACTACTTGACTCTTGGACTTTCTATTCATACTCAGCTATTGATGGTTTAACAACACAGCCAGCAACCCATTGCAAAATCCTTTCTGTCTGTCTATCTGTCTATTGGGATATTCATTTTTATAATGGCTGTTACCCTAGACAGCCCTGACTAACACACCAGGCATGTAGAAAGGACATTCTTGTGCAGCGGGCCTCTCATAACACTCACATCTCACTTATGAATTCCAGTTGCCACCTTCCCTTAACCTTATCCTTCATGGGAAGCCTGTTCATATCAGAGCACTCAACCCTCCACCTCCACCTCATCCTGACCTAGTTCCTCTGTATGATTTAATTCTCAAATTATTGTGTAGGGATGTTGGGGAGTGGAAGAGGGAATTGTGGGCAGTGTTTATAAAATGAATCTTCAACTCCCCATGGGTGAAAGAGTGAAAGGATTCTACTCAAGCCGAGAGGACTCTCTAGCTTTGGAAGGATGAGGACTCAATGGATTCCCCTGTGCCCCAGCAGAGGCTTCTGGAAAGGAAACCTCAGCTTCTGGTCAGTCCAGCGAGAATAACTAACAAGGAGGCAAAGGCAGTGCCCCATGACATCAGCAGGTCCTTCTCTGGACATTCCCTTGTATCCTGGAGAGCTCTTGGAACTCCCTGTGATGTCACCAGCGTTGTAGCAACACCAAGCATCCTTAGCACATTCGTTCAGTGCCTATAAGGTTCACCTATAGACATGTTGTGAAGACTGAGAAGTCTTCTTGGGAGAGAGAATGGACAGCAACAAGAGACCAGAATGAGATACAAGGAGCACACTGTAGGTCTCACTGGAAATCATGGAGAAATAAATGGTCCTGGGTAAGTCAAAGGGAGTTCACGGAAGGGGCTGTGGAAACTTATGGATGTTGTGGGCCTGAGCCTAACATGGCTGGGGTTCAGGCACTGGAAGCTTCTGGAAAGCACTAGGCCTACCCTGTTTCTCTGGGTCCCTAAAGAGCACACTAGATCAAAGATTCATGTTGGCTTGTTTGGCTGATTCGGCAATTGACAAGGCTGTGGCCCTTGTGCTGGGGACCCTCTGCTTTCCCTCTCGGAGGATAAAGAAGCACAAGACATTATTGAGATTTCACTACAGTTAATGAAATCTCTCCCACTGCAATTCTTTAGGTTGTGTGACAGTAATGGTTGGGAAAGGAGAGCACGCTGACAAAGCCTGAGGTCCTCACAGTTAACATGAAAGCCACCAGCTGGCTGGGAGCCACCAAGTGGCTTTATTTATTTATTTCCTATCAGTACTGGCACACAGATCTCCAGTTCAGCCTGAGATCTGTTAGAGCCAGTGGACCTGGACTGAGACTGTCCCATTCCTGCCTGCTCTGGGAGTCCTGGATTGTGAGTAAGGATGACTTAGTGAATCTGGTGATGATGAGTGGCCCCTGCACGACTTCTGCTTTAACAGGAGACTCTGGAGCAAAGAGTAAGTGACTTGTGCATTCATACACCATCTCCTTGTTCTAAAAGCACATATCTGAGGGATTTGAAGCCAAGGTACTTACTCTGTACCTGTCAATAAGCTCGAGTAGGTTGTCCCATTGGTCACCTCATGCAGGGTGTCAGGGGAGACCAGCTCACTTCTGAGACATCCAGCTTCTTATAGAGAGATGGGAGAAATGACATCCACGCAGTGGGAGACTGTTTGGCTTTGCAAACCTGCTAGGGCAAAGTCTCATCTGTCAGACATTTCCTACCCATCCCTCAGTATGCAGGTTTGACTGCAATGAAGTATTGTGTAGGCCAGGCATTGCCCTTGACTTCTGGAATCTGGTATTGCTGAGATAGCTAACCTTGTATGGCATGGCTTGACATTGTGTACTACATAGAAAAGATAAAGTTTACCCACATAACTCATTTGTTTCATGATCCACCCAGTACACTCCGAAGTAATGGTTTAGACTTCTGGAGAATTTACAATCCAGTGTAAATATGGTGCTAGCTCTGTATTTCATGGATGCCAGTAAATTTAAAAGAGTAAAGTGTGGCTCTGGAAAAGCTCCAGTGCAAATGGCCCCTAAATATCTGTCCTTTCGTGACTTTTGCCTTCCCTTCTCATGCTACAATGGACATTGTGATTTAAGCTGTCTGTGACGCCTTTCCTATGAGCATGTGCATTGTCACAGTAGCTCCAGATTAGGGAATTTGACTTTTGTGTAGCTCTTGGGGAAGCACCATAGCAATGAAACACTACTTACACTCCCCATGACTGTGACACATTTGATGTTCCTGAAAATGCTTTTCCATATCTGTGTTTGTCCTCTCACTGGCCAATCTTCCTTCCTTAACCTTGAGTGCAGGAACTGTCCATAACTCTTCCTGGGAGTGTTTGTCTTGTGTCTGAGGACTCACATGGAAAGCCCCAGTCATTAGCATCTGCAGCCTGACATGTCACTAGTTGATCACATGTTTGCTGATGTCAAGATGGCTGGAATCTATGCTGCTGCTGATTTTGGGAACTTTCCTCATTAACTCTGGGACTGTTCCCCACACCCTTATGCTGTTACAACCTTGTGATATCTCCATAATGTGCATGTTCACATTATAGGACTAATCATTCCTTCCCAACATTCTGACCTCCTGATTCCTCAGCAACCATTGTTTATCTTGTTATTGATTAGAGATCTCAAGAAAGGATGAGCCATTTCCTGGTCTGTGTTTGGAATAGAGTCTTCACATTTCCACACAATAAGTGGAGAAAATATTGAAATGAAACAGAGAGAGAGAGAGAGAGAGAGAGAGAGAGAGAGATCTTGATTTGAAATGAGGAGTTACTGTAGGACTTTCCTTGAGATTCTGGAAAGGCTCCTGGCAAGGGCTGTATGGCTTCTGTTGAACTGCTCTAGAGCTAGTTTGTAGAAAGACAAGAGCTGGTGGTGGTGAACCCAATAGTCCCTTCCATGGAGATTCTATTGTATCCTGGAGAGCCCTTGATAGTCTTTGCAATGTCAAGAGGGGTATGGCAACACCAAATGCCTGTTGATTATTTGTTCAGGGCAATCTGCGGTTGTGATTGGGAGAGAGAAGGAGAACATGGAGATATGAGAGAGGCAAAAGGAAGCTGGTCATTGGTTTCCTTGTAAAACGTGGAGAAATAAATGCCTAGAGAAGGCACATTGAATCCTAAGGAGGACATTGGGAGCTTCCTGCAGGAGGAGAGCTAGAGCTCGACCTTGTGGTAGTGTGGCTCAGCTGAGAGCTTTTGGAAACTATGGGTGCATCCTCCTTCTCTGGGACTCTGAAGCGCAGACCCAGAGTCAAGCATTTCTGATGGTTAATTTAAGAGGACCATGAATTATCCAGATGACAGCTTCTTTTAGCGAGTTACTTCATTTCATTCTGAGTGGCAAATTGTGACAGGAGGGACAGATTGACTAATTTAATGTCCCTCTCTGGGTTGGACATGGATTTTCTTCATCATAACTGGATGCATTAAGTTTCCATGGGAATCTGATGCTAATAAGAAGGAAGAGAAATACTCCTGAACATGCATCAAGGCATTTGATGTTCAGATGCTTTGGTCCTGGACACATGTGATCAGGACATGTTGCTGCTAAGCTCCAGGGACAACAGGATTTACCTGCATCACATCTGATATGATGTGACACTGAACTCCAAATCCACATGGCCAAATCCATAGTTACGTCTGCCAGGGCCAGGGGACTACTTTACGCAGTGAGCATATGACTGTTCATGGTGTTTGATTAGAGACATAGATTCCAGACCCCAGTTTTAGGACAGCTATCCTGATCTTTGTGGCCATCACTGGGGTCCTAACACTTCCTCTGGATTCCTTATGGGACTTAGCCTGGACACTCCTAGCTCTATTCAAGAATACAAGTCCATTTGTCTTCATCCATATGAAGGAACTACTAGGGAGGCACCAATTCAACTGTCCACCTTCACTGAACAAGAGCAGCAGATGACAGAGTAGGGGAAACTCACCATTAAGCTATAGAGTATGACATATGAGCAAATTTAGCTTGGTGGAATCTTGGACAATTATATCAACAAAGATTTGAACAATAGGTAGTCATTATTGCAAGTTTTCTGCTGACCACCTTGACACAAATTGTCAAGCCATGCTTTCCTGAGACACAGGCAGCTGTACCTCCATGGTGTCCTGGTGCCTAAACTAATTTTCCTGAGTCTAGAGAGGCAGAACATGGAGCCTGGGTAGGAGTGATGTGGGGATACAGGCTGCTCTGCTTTTTCCAAATAAAAATCAGAGCCTGTGGCCTGAATCACAGTGTTGAGATGGGACAGTAGTATTTGAGTTCTCATCATTCATTTCTATGTCCTTGACAGGTGTTGGCTTGTGTGACATTCAGGATCCTGAGAGTTTGTGCTGAGTCTTTGTACTTGATCAGCAGATTGTGTGCTGAAAGCTCCAGGCAGCACTCGGAGGAGCCGGGTCCTATTCATCAATTTCACTTTGTGGCTACAAGGCTTATAGCTTGTCACTACTCATCTCTGATTTTCTTTCTTATATTCTGAGAGGTGCCACTTCACTGCATTTCATGGGCAATCTGACTGTGTATGGTTTGTGTGGGGAGGTAGAGGACATGGGTGTTTTTGTGCACTCCTGGGAATCTATGGTCTGTGGCAGGGCATGAATATTTGTCACTGTCACTGATCTAGGAGATGCCAGTGCTGAGGCAGGGACTCCACTTCGAGCAGCACAACTCTTGCCCACTGTGCTCACCATGGTGGCACACTGGAATTCCCTGTGAGGTTTATAAAGTCATTCTGAAGTTGGGACTCCTCTCTGCAAATACTAAGTGTGTGCTCTTGTCCACTGTGTAGCAATAGGAACCCTGAAATTAGAATCCATGTTCTGCAGACAGGAGGAATGTCATCATAGGTTTTTGGTCGGCTATATATGTGTCACAGACATCTGGGATCTTTCTAGAGTGCTAATTTATAGCAAAACACCCATGGAGGGTACTCATGCAGCCCCAAATAACTCCCTTTAAATCCCCTGCCTCTTCTGGCCTGGGAAATGGACAGTATCTTTAATAAGTAAGTAGGTTTCCCAGTGTATAGGTGCCAGACTGTGGTATCTACTGTGCTCAGGTTTTCCAGGACATTCATGATTTCATATGTTCTTTGAGTCCTGTGTTCATGAGGCTCTTTTCTCTACCACAGGCCTAATTCCCTTGAGATGCTGAAAAGAGGCACAAGCAGGTGATGTTGGACCTGCAGAAATTGCTTGTTGAGATCAGTGTTGCTTGAACAAGTGCAAGCAGCTGATTAAGAAAAATGAATCCTACATGTAAGTGCCTGATACATCTTGGGACAGACTGATTCTGCCCTCTTTGTCTTTGACCCCAAGATAGGGCTCTGTTTCTATCCAGTCTGCCTGTTAGCAAGCAGTCTGCCTTGTTTCCCTTGGATTTGTGCATCTTGGACTCAGATTTGTTGGTGTGAAAAGATACTACGTCCCTCCCAATATTGTCATCCAACCTAGGAAAATGGTTTGCATCTTGAAGGGCATGTCAGGCTTGTAGGGGCTTCACTGACCTGGGACCATGGAACCCATTGACTGAGTTTGTTCTGGTTGGGCCTTCTACCCAGCTTCAGTGAGTGTTTGCTCTATACCCGCTGATATTATCCCTGGTGGGCAGTGCATCCTGTTCTCGGGGGCACAGTATCATTTCTGGTGCCATGGTTTTTCAGAAGTAGTTTCAGTCATACTGGAATTTGCTTATTCCCTGGATTTGTTCTGCCTCTGTGTGGTGCTGACTTGGCTACTATGAGCCCCAGTCTTAAGCTGTCTGGGAGCTGATGTTCCTGATGGTCCTGATGATCATACTTAGAATTAGAGATGGCAAATGGAGGGTTGAGGGAGCTCATCATTTTTTGGATGGTTGTTCAGTTACCTTCACAGCCTGGTCCTATAAGATTTGATTCCACTGCAAAAATAAAATTGTCCATGTGTTGTGAGTCAAGAACAGAAAGCTTCTGGAGGAGCAGATTGGCCTGCAAGAGTCCTGTGAGAAGGTGAAGAAGCTCTTTAAGGAGATCGATGAGAAGATCTGTGACCCCTGTGCTGTTCAGCATCAGGTAGTCTGAGGAGGTGGGGGCTAGCTGGCCACCTGTTTAGTCTTAAACAGGACCAGCCATGTAACCATCCACCCAACAGTCCACACTCCCATCCACATACCAATCAATTGTTCACTTCTGTGATCAATCACAAGTCTCTCTCTCCAGTGCGCCATCTTCAAGAACCTGGATGATTGGCAGACAAATGCTGCTGGAAGCCACAGTCCACTGAGGGAGATGGGGCAGTCACAAATCACACCTACCTTTCATCATGTTAGCAGGGCTGCTATGCAGTGTGGTACTTAGGGAATAGCCTAGAGATTCCATTGATGTGGTCAGTGGTCTGTGGCTCATGTGCTTTGCAAGGGTCAGGTGAGGTGACAGGTAGGAAGCAGCTTGCAAGGACAAGTGTCCAGTGCCAATGGCAAGCGAGTGGTTCTCCTTGTCAGATTTTGTGGAGGCATGTGGTCTTCTCCTTACTTCCTGCATCTCAGTGTCATTTCTCCATTTGCTCAGCTCTTAGTTCACACTGACAGAATCACCTCAACATAGTCTGAATAGGTTGTGTGCTCCTCTAGAAATGTGTTGTCCCTAAGGAATGGATAGCAGTGTTGTGGGTCCTCCTGAATACTTTCTGCTCACTTATGATTTTTGTGGTATCAGATAGTGTATGCATGTGTGTGTAATTGTGTACATTGCTGGGTGTGTTTGTTAGACAGATAATTACATCTGCTGATGTCCTCTGTTGCCCTTTCCCTTGATCTCAGATCTTTTAGGGACTGTAAAATCTTCTGTTTTGGTTAATCTTGCTGTTAGCACTCTTTGGATTTCCTGTGCTCTCCAGGGTGGATCTTTTATCTTGGTTTGTTCTTTCTAATTGTTACAAGTATCAATAGCTCAGAAAGGAGATGGATATAATAACTATCTCTTCATTTTAGATATAGCAATTGCTTTGGAATTGAAGTGTTTCATAATAAATAACACAAATCAAACAATATGGCTATTTTACAAATGAAAAGTAGACTTCTTTCCTTTCATTGCACCGAGCTAACAGTACAGGAAATGTCTGATTTGTCTCATGTGGTTCACAACACAGAACAGCAAGCGCATTCCCTTGCTGACATTATGTTGCTGACTATAACATGTGCATGGCTGTGTCTTAGAACAGATCCCTTCTCTAGTTGTCCAGAGTGCTGCAGGTGATGTCACTAGCCTCCTTCTGACTGATATTAGGGCTGAACTCATATGCACTGTAACATGTTGAAAACTTCTGGGTGTTGACCATGGGTCAATTTCTTTCATGTTATTGTCAAGGTCTTCTGTGGAAACCCAGGGTAGGTTAAGTGAAGAGACTGTGATGGATCAACAGTGAGTCTCAGGGTGGATCCAGTTCCTGGAAGGAAAGCCAAGGTAGCAGATCCTGGCTGAGTGTAAGAGTCTTGTAAACAGCAGGGAGGGCCCACTACCTCTACCTGCAGCAGAAATGGCGCTGCAAGGCAACAGTCTTCTTCCTGGTCATTATGGTACACATTATGTGTGTTCCTCCATGTATGTTCCTGTGTGTCTCTGTGTGTCTGCTGTCTCATCCTTGCACATTCATTTGCTGTTGTGTGTGTGTGTGTAAGTGTTTGGTTTTGGCCCACTGTTAGTATGTGTGCCCATGCTTCCTGTATGTGTAGGGATAAGTGTTTGTGTGGGTGACTGTGAGTTTAGGTGTTTATGCGCAATATCTGTTTATGTGCATAGATGTGTTCAATTTTGCGTGTGTGTTTATGCATATTTTCTTGTTCACACACTTATGAAATATCTTCAGTGTTGATGAAGTTCTTCTTTATGAGACATACAGTGGCTGCTCACTTTGCATCCTTCAACTATTGTGTGATCCTCACATCATTCTGCAAGTCCATCTGCCACTCTAGAGCTTAAGGACACAAAAACTAATGTAACTCAATGGTTTTCAAGCATTTGTAGAGGAAATGTATTTATCTGCCAGAAAAGTCTTTGGACCAAAAAAAAGGATTGTGGAGTAGGAAGGCTAGGAGGTGGCAACTGTGGCAAATCAAGGCGTCAGGCAGGCAGGATGGGCTGGCTGAGGGTATGTGTCCCTTCTCTCCTCTAGGTGAATGGTGACTGCACACTCAGTGGTCAGGTGGCTCACTGTGTCTTTTCTGTAGCCTGTTTTGTCTTCATCAGTATTGCCTAGTATCTTATTCTTTTCACCATTGTATAACCTTGGCTCAGTTAACCTTGTCCTTGGAGCTTTGCCTGAATTTTGTTCCTTGACAGATTCTGATTTGCAGTGTGACTCCAGCCACATCTCAGTCCAGCAGAAGTCACAGAGCCATGCTGTGGGTGAGGATGGGTCTGTCTCAGTTCACTCCTGTCACACTCATGATGGTCTGAAGCACTCAGTAACTACTTTTCTTCAAAGTTGTTCACTGTTGAGTTTAAATCAGCCTCATGCAGTGTTAGGAGAAACGAAGACCCTCAGACATAAGGCAGTGAGTAGCCACACAAAGTTCTTCAGAGTTAAACTACAGTCCTCAATGGTGACCCAGTAATACCAGAACATAATGTCCATGTCCGGAGAGAAGCTAAGGCATGTTAGAGTTCTAGTAGCATTCTTAGAGTAGCCTCAAAGTAGAAACTCTCCAGATGGCGATAAGTAAGTGAAAGAAAAATGACAATTTGGTTAAGCCCTTACATGGAACATTGTTCAGCACTAAATAATACATGCAGTCATTTGGGCATTTCTTAGTCAGCCTTGTGTTACTCAAACAAATCCTGACACAATCAACTTAGAGGGAGGAAGTACTTATTTTGACTTCTGGTTGTGGTGTTGTAATGTTCTGATCTCATTGCTTTGGGTCAAATGTGTGGCAGCCTGTGGCAAAGGGTTTTTTTTTTTTTAATGGAAGTTGTCCACCTTGTAGGCAACTGGGCAGTGTTGTGAGATACCTACCCTGCCTGCACCTGTCCCCATTGATGGAGATCTCCACCACTCCCCCAACTGTTACACTGACTGTGCTCATTGGGCCATGGGAACAGGTGTGGGCAGAGTAGATATCTCACTGCAGCAAAGCAGTGAATTAGTCCAGAGGGCTGGTTCACTACCATCCAGTGTTCCTGTTCTGGGAAACCTTCCTACACTGCACAGCCTGGGGAACTTCCTGTCATGGGTGGTGAATGGTGCTGACTGTCAGAGATCCACCTGGGTCTGCATTCAGCTAAAGGATAGGTACTTCAATGACTGAGCTGTCCCTCTCTCATGCCCAATGTGTTCTTCTCTCATCGTGACTGGTCCTGAGAAAGGATTTATTAAAGACTTGTGAGACATCTCTGATGTTCTTGGGCACTCAGATGCTGCCCCTGTGTCCTTTGATTTCTAGAAAGCACACAAGTATATGTTAACTGAAATGTGGCATCCTGCTTTAGATGTAAATGGTGTTGCCATACTCCGTGTAAGGAGTAGTATCTATACCGTGTCATTTACCTATCCATAAAATATTGTACTGTATATACAAAATTCACCAAATAATCATGTGGGCCAAATTAATGAGAAACACAGTAGTATTGTTATTATGACTCTAAGAAAATGAAAACATTCACTAAACCTTATGAGTGGTTTTTCCACCAGCCTGGTCACACAGCTGCATCAACCCCAAATAACACATAGAGGCACTGTAGTAGATATAAATATGTTGGCCTGTTACTAGCATTTCTTTTTGGCTAGCTCTGTCTTAAATATTAACCCATTCTATTAATCTGAGTATTTCCATGTGGTCTCGTCTTACCAGAGAGAGGGACCAGACCTCTGTTCTCTCAAATCTCTACATGTTCACTCCTCCCTAATACTTCCTCAAATCCTCCAGTCTCCTAGTCCCACCTATCTGGCTTTCCTATTGGCCAACAGTGCTTTATTAATTAGCCAATAAGAGAAACATATTTACAGAATCACATCTCCCTTCATTTCCACTCTTCGGTCTAAAATAAAAAAGAAGGATTTTAACCTTAACATAGCTTAAATATATAAGAAAGCAGTTATCAAATAAGAAACACGGTTATCAGTATTTAGTCCATTAACATTTAGTAAGATTTAAAGGAATTATTTTATCGTCTATCCTATCTTTGTGAGTCTAAAGTCTTTAATCCTAACTAAGAACAACTATAACCATACCTATCTGTCTTCACCTCCCTCAAAAACCACAGAAAGATAGTATATAACCTCCAGAAATGACAGATACTTCTTGCTTCCTGTCAGTCTCCTGAAATTCTTCTGTAATGTTCCATCTTCAGCCTATAGGGTATAGTATGTCTGGCAGACACCTCAGCAAAGCAGGAGACTTTAAACCATCCACCTGTACTGGTAGTTTGTCAGTCACTTTTCTCTGTGTCCTGCAGACTCTCTGGCAGACTCTTCTTCCATGAAGCAGGAATCCTGTAGCAATGTCCATCTTGTATCATCAGTCACTTTCCTGTGGGTTCTGCATGCCCAGTTTATACAGCATAAAGTCAAACAGTCCAGACAAGAGCAGTATCTTGCCCAAATGGCTAGTCTGTCCATATGGAGAACAAGCACGTTTCTTTAATGTCCATCTTCCTTTCTGATGCAGGTTTTGTTGACAGGAGCAACTAAAGGAGTATGAAGAAATCCTTGTCCTGCTTGCCACTATGGGCCATGATGATGCCCCTCACAGTGGTGCTTGGTCCATGGACTTGTCTCCTGTCATCTCTGAGGGCCTTGTAGCCAACTGCAGTCTGGGCCACCAGCTGTGACCATTTTGGTGTCAAATGGCTATGCCCCCATTGGGCATATGTATCTAAGAGGCCTGTGTTATCACCCAGTGGCATGTGTACTCAGACTGTTGTGAGGGCTTGTCTAGATTCCTAGCCCTGGGACAGCCAGGATCTTTATGTCACAAACTACTGCTGCCTTCATGGACAGTACAAGTGACTGGAGTCTGGGACACCAATTTGGGTCATGTTGCTGCTGGATCCATGCCAATCTGAGTGCCCCCATATCCATCTGGGGCCATGTTGACATCCAGTCTCAGGCTGCAGTTTAGGATCTTGTCTGGGTCCATGCTGCAAAAACATGCAATGCTCATATCCATGGGCCTTGTTGCCACCAGGAGGCAGACAGAAGCAGGTAGTGGATGGGCTGACAACTAGTGTCATGTTAGTGTACAAGGGTTGTGCTTCTTTCAGGACCATACAGATCTGAGTGCTTTGTGCCACCACCAGGGTCGCAAGTGTCCTCTGGGGTCCTAGGCCACTGCCAAGTGTCATGTCTGGATCCATTGTCCTGCCAGAACCTTCCTCTAACTTGATGCCGGTGTCTCCTCTTACTACTGAAGACAGGCTAGGGATGCAAAGAGTTAATACCTTACTTTGCTGGCTATAGCACCAGGGAGAACTGCTCCAGGTCCTGACCAAGTATATAGCACTAGTCCTGCTGACGGGCTACACACTACTTGCATGCAATTCCACAAGTGGCCAGTAGAGGGTAGCAGATTCCAGCTGATATGGGAGGAGTCATCTCCCCAGGAACTGCACTTGGCTTTCATCCTTCTATCCCTGTGTGCTACATCACCCCCAAGTAAAAAGAGAAATTTCCAGATACCAGTGGGGACAAGTACATGATGTAGGCATGATAATTGTCTTAGGATGCCAGACAGTATTGCAAGCAATTCCTGGGATTAAGATACTGTTGTAGCATCAATTATTGTCAGATTTGGAGCAGATCTCTCACATCTCATCCTGGATGACAATGTAGATGAGGGCCGTCAGATGAAGAGCAGAATTGAGAAGACCCTCCTGGTGGTGGAGGTGCGGTTAGTATCCCTTCTCGATGTTCCTGGTAAACAGTGTTTGGAGGAAGCTTCAGATTAGTCAGAGTGGATGGGCAACAGAGGCTTATAAATTCCTAAGGTTTATTCAGACTACCATAACTCTCTTGAACATGTTATGTCTAGTCTCATTGTCTTCCCCGACTTTTTTAGCTTTAGTTATTTTTAAAACCTTAGTCATGCAATAACCGATTTTCTTTAGTGGTTCACACTGAAGGGATAAAGAGTAAACTTCCATTGTATGATGGGAATTTTTTACCTTTTATATTTGATATTAAATATTCTACATTAAATACTTAAATACTCAATACAAATTTCTAAGACACAGTCTCAACAGGGATAAAATTTTAGAACCCTAACCATAGAAAAAGCTTCCAACTCGTTATAAACTTCTAAGGAATATTAGGCCATATAAGTTAATGGTCAGTTACAATATAAATGATCAAATTCTGATATTTAACCACTTGTGAAAATCATTTTAAGGGTATCACATTGTTTTATGCAGTAGAACAATTTTTTTTATAATTTTTTTAAAGTTAAATTTGAAAAGAGCGTGTTTTACATGTCAATCCCAGTTCCCCCACTCTCCTGTCCTCCCGTGTTTCCCCCACCAACCCCCACCCATCCCATCCCCTTTCTGCTCACCAGGGAGGAGAATTCCATGAGGAATCTTTAAACTGTGTCCTATCATTTGGAGCAGGGCCAAGGCCCTCCCCCATTGTCTAGGCTGAGGGAGTATTCCTCTATGTGGAATGGGCTCCCAAATCCACTCATATACTAGGGTTAAATACTGATCCACTACAAGAGGCGCCATAGAATTCTCGGTCCTCCCAACACCACATTTAGGGAATCTGTATCAGCCTGTGCTGGTTTCCCAGCAATCACACTAGAGTCCATGGGCTCCCCCTTGTTCACCTCAGCAGTTTCTGTGGGTTTCTCCAGCCTGGTCTTGGCCCCTTACCTCATTACTCCTCCCTGTCTCCAACTGGATTTCAGGAGTTTGGCTCACAGTTTTGCTGTGTGTGTCTGCTTCTGCTTTCATCAGCTACTGGGTGAAGGCTCTAGCATGGCATATAAGGTAGTCATTAATCTCATTATTAGGGAAGGGCATTTAAGTTAGCTTCTCCACTATTGCTTAGATTCTTAGTTGGGGTCATCCTTGTAGATCTCTGAACATTTTCCTAGTGCCAGATTTCAATTAAAACCTATAATGGCTCCCTATATTATGGTATCTCTTTTGTTGCTCTCCTCTATTCTTTCCCTAACTCAGTCTTCCTGCTCCATCATGCCCAGCTCTCCCCTCCTCTTCCTCCTAACTCCCTATATCCTCCTCTCATACTCCCAATTTGCTTGGCTGTTCTTGTCCCTTTCTCCTTCCGGATGGGGTCATGTATGTCTCTCTTAGGGTCCTCCTTGTTTCCTAGCTTTTCTGGCAATGAGGATTGTAGGCTGGTAATCTTTTGCTCTATGTTGAAATACCATATTTGATTGGGTACATGCCATGGCTATCTTTTTCTGACCAGGTTACACCACTCAGGATGGTTTCTTCTAGACCAGTCCATTTTCCTGTGAATTTCAGGATTCCATTGTTTGTTTTGCAGCTGAGTATTACTCTATTGTGTAAATGTATCACATTTTCTCTATCCATTCTTCAATTGAGGGGCATTTTGGTTGCTTCCAGGTTCTGGCTTTTACAAATAATTCTATGAACAGCATTATTTATTTGTCATTATTTCATTCAATATTTTTGCATCAATGTTCATGAGGGAATTGGTCTATAGAACTCTTTTTTTGTTGTTTCTTCGTGTGGTTTTGTTACCAAAGTAATTCTATACTCATAAAAAGAGTTTGGCAGTGATCCTGCTGCTCCTGTTACCTAGAAGTATTTGAGTAGTTTTTTATTTGCTTTACTTTGAATTTCTGGTAAAATTCTGCAGTGAAAACATCTTGTCCTGAGCTTTCTTCTTCTCCTCCTCCTCCTATTCCTCCTCCTTCCTCTTCTTCTTTTTTGGATGGGAGTTTTTCAATTACTGCTTCTATTTCATTAGGGGGTTATAAGTCTTTTTAAATTCCTTCCCTGTCCATTATTTAATTTTGGTTAGTGATAGAGATATCTATCCAGAAAATTGTCTTCCTGTTAAATTTTTGAATTTTGTGGAGTGCACATATTCAAAGTATGACCTGAAGATTCTCTGATTTCCTCAGTGTCTGTTGTTATGCCTCCCTCTCATTTCTGATTTTGTTAATTTGTATGTTCTCTGCCCTTTGGTTTGTTTGTCAATTTTCTCAAGGAAGCAAGTCTTTGTTTCACCGATTGTATTGTATTCATGTTACCTATTTTAGCCCTCAATTTCATTATTTCCTGGCATCTACTCATATTGAGTGAGTTTGCTTTTCTTTCTTTTCTTTTTTTTTTCTTTTTTCTTTTTTTTTTTTATGTTGTTTTAAAGGTTTTGGGAGCGCTGTTAATTCTCTAGTGTTACTGACTATTCTCCAGTTTCTTCATGTAGGCACTTTGTGCTATGACATTTTCTCTTAGTACTGCTTGCCAAATGTCCTGTAAGTTTGGGTATGTTGAGCTGTGGTGATTCAGAGACTGGAAGAAATTTGGAATCAAGGTCTGCCTGGAATACAAAGCAGGAACTGGCCAAGGTAAGATACATAACAAAATGGTACTCAAAAACCAATATAGTAAATTCTATATTTGAACACAATTTCATTAACAGATACCTAGAGGTATATTTGGATTTTTGTAGGCAGAGTATAACTGAAAATGAATATTCAATAAAAGGTATCATCTTTGTGATATTGCTTGTCTATGTCAATTTCCCCTACTTGATGTTACCCTTCATGAAGAACGACATACAATGTTGAGAAATTTATGTACTTGTCCCTTATAGCTCTCTTTTACCCCCCCTCCCCCGGCTGTAGAATTTCTGTGCTGTCAAGGTTGAGCAGACTAGGATGTTCTCAGAAATTCCCAGTACATAGTGCCCGCATCTTGACCCAGGGTGTCCATGGTGCATGGCTTCCTCCTATATTAGCTCATTTCCTAACTTGGATATATAAGCCCATTACTCTCTATAATAAAGAGCTTCTTCCTCACTTCTCGTGGTGGTCTGTTGAGTACTTCAGTCCCTACACCCTCCACCACCTCGGTACTCTGGTCACACAGGCACAGCAATACAAAATTTGCTGTTTTATTAGAGTGTAGCAGAGAAAAATGAACAGTGTCTGTCCAGGCACATACTTTTATATTAAGCACAATGCCTTAACCAGGAAATGGTTTGTATTTTAAGTTTTGTATTGGCTTTCATTTAGGACTGTAGAACTGAAGAATCTGGCATCCTTTAGTTCAGTCTCTTGATACATTTATAAAATGTGCAAATCACTGCCCTTTCAACTAAATTTACACATATATTTAATATCTAAATTTCAATTAGTGACATTTTGTTTTCTAAATATATAATTTCTATGTTTTTTTTCTTGTTTTTCTAAAAAACTTTATTGGGAGGATCCTCAAAACATTTATAGTGCAATAGTTATATTCACTGTTTGTTATTACAATTTCCCCAAATATATTACAAGTCACTTTGACTTTATGCTGGTATATTAAAAAAAAAAAAACTATGCTTGTTAAAGTGTGCAGATGACACTTAGGGTGTTTAGTTTAACCTCCATGTGAACTAAGTGACCATTCATCCACTATCCAGGAAAGCCTTGGAGACATGCCTGTCCTTATACACTGAAAAATAATGGCACACGTTTAGTCATGTCATTAAATAAGGCATATTCATGTAATGCAGGCCATTTCTGCACTCAATGGCCTTTTAAATATACATACTTACATACATACATACATACATACAGTGGTAAAACTCTTTTTTGCAGGTGAGCCTACCTGTCCTTCATACTTTCTCAATCACTAATGGCATACTTAATTGGTTGAGGGAGATTTAAAGAATGTTCTGGTTTATGAAGACAGTGAGACCATTTTCCCATTATTGGAAGAGGTCTTTACACTCAATGGCACTGTAGAATGAGTTGTTTTAATTTGTGTAAATAAGATCAAACTAGAAATTCATGGCACATATATCCTGACTGAAAAGTGTATGTTAATTCTTTTATTTTCCCTCTTTATATTAGTATGGGCTAAAATATCATTGAGTCTTTGAAAAACTCAAATGTTTCTAAAACTACTTCCACAACATTAAGATAAGTTGATTACTGAAAAAATTCAGTCTATCAAATTTTACATAGTTACTCTTGAAGTAAATATTACATACATAGTCTTAAAGTAATATTTTTTCTTTTGTTTACAATAAAATACACCAGTGTAGTTTTAAAATGCATATAGTAGGTATGAAAGGACATCTAATTCATTTTTAATTAATTAATAATGTCAATTATAATGTAACATATAAAAGTATATATCTATTGTTTTATCATACTCAAAAAACACAGAATGTGCAACTATATGAATAACTATTATTATTGTATACTTTTCACAAGGTAATAAATATGTTAAATACTTTTTTCACATTGAGTTGTGGGGCAATGGTGGGATTCAACTCTGTAGATGATAAAAAAAATAAGCCCATTTACAGAACAATTAGAAACTGAGCTCTGCTCAAGGTTTCCCAAGAGCAGAGGAAAAGACTCTAAGGTAAACACAGACATCATGGTTGCAAGAAAGCCAGTATCAACCTTGGAAAGCAAGGGTTCCCCCACCACAGACAATTGTTACTTTGTTACAAAAGATGAACCAGGAAAACAACCACAACAAACCAGGAAGAGGATTAGCTACTCTTATGAAGGCCTGTTCTTGGCAACCTATTGAATTCTGGAATAGATTAGTTTAGGGAGATGGTAACTGATTTGCTCACACTGACTTAAGAAAAATTTTGGAAGCTCTTCCAAGGTGAGAGTTCTCACATCTGAACTGTAACTAAGGCTTTCACAGGAATGAAGAGATGGAATGGAGTTCTTAGCTACTGATGCTGGGTTGATGTTTTTGTTTTTGTTTTTACTAGAGTTTTAACTTATCTGACACCTTCCCACACCATAAGCACTCTTAAAGTTCCTTGGCTTTTATTTTTATAAGAACAAATCCTTGTAGTAACAGTAACAACAACAACAACAACAAGAAAATGAACTGAGTACCCAAAATGGAAGGGGCACCTCCCAGCAGAGTTTGAGTCCAAGTGCTCCCCAGGGCATCTAAGTATGGCTGTAGCAATGTCACCCTGCCTGGTGCCCCTGCAGCACCTCTCTGAATGCCTCACTGGTGCCCACTTGTCTCAGTCCTGGGAACAGAGACTATTGAGGCTGGCCGAGCTCAAAATCCACTCAGTGGATGCAGCAGTGTCGAACAGGGGGTCCTGGGGGTGGAGATAGCATGGAACTCATGTCACATGGGCAAACAGGAGAGAAACTGGAAGCCAAGTGGTGACAAGGGATGTGAGTGGGTTTCACAGTGGGCAGTAGGGGACCCACCAGGCACTGTACATGCTGTGGAAGTAGGTGAAGTCCTTGCCCCAAGCAAAGCTGTGGGTGGAGATGGCCAAAGGTTTGATGAGTCTGCTCATCTCCAGAGTCAATGGAAAAGGAATTGTAGCCACAGTAGGCTGACTAGCAGCAAAGGCATGGGTGTCAGGACTGGAATGTTCTCCAAGCTCCAGGAACATAGAGCAGTGTGGCTGCTCCTGCAGCAGCTTCCTAGGCACAACAACTTGGGGCATCTGAGGGCATGGAGTGCACTGAGTTGGGGTAGCAGGAATATGCAGATGAGGAACCAGATAAAGACAAGGAGCATGATGACAGTGGCAGCATGTGTGCAGTGGGGCTGTAGAGCTTCAGGACACCTCCAGACCCTTAGGGAAATGGTGGTGGCCCAAAGGGAAGCCCGAGAAATCGGCCACACATAAGGTGGGTCAACAGCTTTCCTGTTTCTGGAGGCCGCTGCTCACTCCTGCAGTCCCCCCTCCTGTACTTTATGGATGAAATGACATAAACTGATGTTGCATAATGTGTGCAACACAGTTGTTTGTTGTACTTGGGGTACCAAGGGAGGCTGCACAGCTCATAGTGGCCCTGTGCAAACTGAAACTTTGTCCCTTAATCACATGTGCTTCTCTCCTTGGTTGGTTGGTTGTCTTGTCGTGCACGGATTTGATTTGGGAGTCTGTGAGCATCTTCTGCTGCTCTGCTGCTGCAAGTGCAGGAGGTGCTGGCTGTGCTCATCTTTCTCACTCAGCAGTAGGAAGCCAGGCCACTTGTACCCACTGTCTGCAAGGGAGAATAAAGGGCTCCTTGAAACACTGGTGATCAGCTGCAGGCACAGGGCAATGGTGGGTGAGCACTTGCAGGACATTGGTTGGGAGGAGCACACTGTGAGGCAGGGTCTGGCTGAAGCAAGTTTAGTAAAGCGAAGGGGCAGAGAGGGATGGAAATTTGCTTGCAGAACTTGGGAGGAGAGAAGGGCAGCTGCAGAGTGGAGAGCAGAGTAGCAAGAGTGCAGATTTGAGTTTATTACTAAGAGTTTGCTCACTTATGTTTCAACAAACAAGTTTCAGTAGTAACAACAACAGCCACAAAACTACATTAATGAAAGAAGAAAACCATCATGGAAAGTGAGGGGCCTTCCCAGCACAGTTTGAATCCAAGTACCTAGCCTGGTAGTAATTGGTCTGTGACTATGTCACCTCCACCAGGGGGTCCCTGCCAACCTCTCCTAACCCCTCCCAGGTACTCCCTCCTCTCATCCATGGAGATGGAGATATCCTTGAAGATGGGTTACCCATGGCAGGGCTCCAGGCTGGGGGACTTGGAGCCACTGAGACTGCCAGACCTCAGCATCAGCTCAGGCAACTGTAGTGGTCTCCCAGTGAGTACAGGGAGAGGACATCCACTCAGTGAGTGAAGGGAACATGGACAACTCAGACAGAGGCTCAGCAGCTGAGAGCCTAAGGCCTTCAAGGGCAGCAAAAGGCCTCCAGGCCCTGCTGCTGGCTGAGGTAGTAGAGATGCTGTGACATTTGGTGGAGTGCTATATGATGAGGATATTCAGGTCCAGGCCCCAGACAAAGGCTTTGTTAGTACTAGACAGTATGAAGCAGGCAACACACTGGGCTCCTACTTTCCGGTGTCTAGAGACATATCTTGGCCTTTGTCAAACCCAGAATGAGAAAGATCCTAGGACACATGCCTGCTTCCCCCTTCTGTCACATTGTCTCCGTGCTAACAGCGGGGCTCCCGATTATAGTTAGGCACAGGAAATCCAGAGTTGAGACATATATAGGCCCTTACATCTGGCTTGGCTACATATGTTCTGGCTGGAGTGCTATAAGCAGAAGAGTCAAGTGACTATGGGGAACTCTGCTGAAAGGGCTGGGCCTTCTCTCTGCTTTTTTTGCCTGGAGGCCTGGCACTCCGGTGGCTACTGCAGACTGCAGTGAATGAGAAGGCTCCTATGTCAAAGGATGGTGGACAGTACCACTCAGCCTATGTATGAGTCCCCAAATGGCCACAGGAATTTTTGTACTTATATTAGGTTTTGTGCATGGGAGGACACCCAATAACATGTATATGCTTGCTGTGGTCTGAACCACTGAGCCACATCCCCCTGACTCATATGATGTTTTCTCAGAAAAGAAAACCTTAAGGCATTTGGGGTTGTATCAGTTAGACATGTGGTCATGTTGTAACCTGAGGAAAGGTGACCATCAACTTTTTCCTGATGTCCTTAGAAGGGACACTCAACTCCATTCACAGCAGAACACTCTGATTTTTTCATGTATTATTTATGTATTTGTTGACATATGTCTGTGTTTACACACATGCACAGTTCCAGTGAGAAGTCACAGGGCAAGATTTAGGGGTTGTTTCTCTCCTCCTTCTCAGGTCCTCAGGCTTGCTGGTATACACTTGTGCCAGATGAGCCATCTCACCAAACCTATCAAGTACTTTCTAGAACAGATTCAGCTCCAAGATGACTTGATTTCTTTACCATCCAATATTGACTGAAATAGACAATTGGAAACGCCCTCAAAAGGCACCAGTTTAGAAAGGTACCATAGAACAATGAGAAAATGCTTTCCCCCTCATAGATCCATTTCCCATTCTGTCATCAGATACTACCATCACTCCCAGCTACTTAACCTATCCCTTGCTTGATGTTCAGATGGCTGTGGCCCATTTCAGCTCACTCTGGACTTTCTCCAGCCTAGAGGAGGAAGACAGTCTCATCCTGACTGTGCCCTGGAAGTGTAAGAGAAAACACACACTTTCTTGCACTAAAGTGCTTTTGTCCATGGTATTTGCCAGAACAATGGAACAAACTGGGATACCTTGTTGAGACACAGAAGCCCAGGCTATCATCACAGAACAAGAACTTCAAATAGGGTTACCACACCATATTGGAGTCCATGTAGGGTTACAGAAGTTTTAAGAAATTGAAAATGCTATCAAGCGCAGCGCAGAAGTCATGTGCTCAGTACTGCTGAGATTATTTCAGTGCTGCAGTGACCCTGTTGAATTTACTCATGAAGCCACAGCTGAGGACCTGGTTGATGCTCCTCCAATCCCCTTTCCCATGAGGAAGAAGCAGAGGAGCAAAGGTAGTTGGTTCTCTTCCACCTTGAACACCATCCTGAGGCACTGGAGGATGTACAGGCAAAGCCTGGTACTCTTGTTTTAGTCCCTATACAGTTTGTTTCCCAGAAATAAACTTGTCTTTGGTGAAAGAATTAGGTTATTTGAGCAGCCCTTGCTTTAGGTGATAGTGCCATAGGAAGAGTTCTTGGCCAGTCTCAGCAGGAGAGTCAGTGGCTGCAATACAGAAGTTTGCAGTCTTCCCAGGGATGCAGATGTATGCCAGGAGTGTGGGGGTTCCTGGCAGCAAAATTGCCTTGGGTACAGTCCCTGGTAGGTAGTGTGCCCAGAGGGTTGTCAGAGAAGGTACAGGTTTTTGCGATTGAAGCATGATTACATGCCCCTGGAGTCACTGGGGGAATAGAGGTAACTACTGAGGAATGTGCTACTCAGGGATATGCTACAACTGGGCATGTAACTGGGGGCTGAACACTTTTTTTTTCTTGAAACCTCCATAAGTCAACAGTAAAAGCTATTTATCACACACACCAACCACAGTATCTGCAAACATCCCATTGCCTTAGACTCTTGTGCTCAGGTACAGGGAGCAGGAAGCTCCTATGTGTTAGACAGTTTGGGGGAATTTATTGGAAAATTTTGATTGTCATCAATTCTTGGAAAGGGGGCTGATACTGTAGAGTTCTTACATTGGAGATGCCTGAGTTTGTGGGTAGGGTATTTCTATTGTTTCCAGGGTTTGTGTTTTGGAAATCTCAGGAGACCCTAGATGATGGACAGTAGGTGAACAGATGAGGGGTGCTCTTCAAATAGCTTGGAGTCAGTTCTAACTGCCATCACCTTCTCCTTCACTGTGACAATCCAAGGGCCTTTGTGGGCAGAGGAGTGAAGTCAGGCATGGAGGCCTGGGTGGGGAAAGGCCATGGTCAGATTTGGGCATGTGACCTTGTGGTGCTTTAGAACAGCCTTCGTCTCCAGCAGGAAGGCTGCCCAGTGAGCAGAGAGGCTGTAGGTGCAGGCGTCAGTCCTGCAGGCTGAGGTGGTGGAGTCTTTGAGTCTTGGGAACTCAGCCACTGTACATAAGCAGCAAATGGAATTTAGCAGCAGGCAATCCAGCTAAAAGGCAGAGTTGGGGGGCCTTTAGGCCGACTCCTCACTGTTAATACCATGGGAGGCACAGGATGAAATCAGAAAAAAGGGATTCTATGTGAGGGGCAGAAAGACTGAGTTTTGATCCCTCACACCTGTTTTAGACAATTTGACTCTTTTCTCTTTGTAACTCTTCTTGCTTCCTGGAGTTCATTCTCCTAGCTGACTCAGATTACCTGGGAATTATGAACAGTGCCTCCCCCATTTTCCTTTGTGAATAATGAGGCAGAAAAGTTAGGGAAGATGCATTGCATCATGTTAAAATCCTAGTACTTTTGGGTGAGGCTCAGTTTCCTTAGCTGAGAGCTGATGTCCTCTTAAGGACAGTTGGTGACTGATTCCTGTGAGCGGTGACCTTTGGAACCCTGTGGTCTTGACTTGGAAGTGGCTGGTTTGCAAGAGTGTAAGAGAGACGTACTGCTGAGACTTTGAGACAAGTGGTAGGCTTGTCCTCTCTGGGCTGGGGAGAATGGAAGACACTTTCTTCCATAAGGAAGGAGACATAGGAAGAAGGCAGAGTATAGATGGAATGGTGTGTGTTGTCACAGCATTGCTCAATTATCCACTTTAATTGCTATTAGAGGCATGAACCGCTTATTTGGGTTACATCTTCCCATCATAATTCATTTTTTTTAGGAAGTCAGGACAGGAACTCAAGCAGAGAAGGAACCTGGAGGCAGGAGCTGATGCAGAGGCCATGGAGGCTAGTTTCTGGCTTGTGTGTCAACTTGCTTTCTTATAGAACCCAGACCACCAGACCAGGGATGGGTCCTCAAGCATCAATCACAAATGAAGCAAATGACCCACAGCTGATCTTGTGGCTGTGTTTTCTCAGGTGAGGTTCCCTCCTTTCAGATAACTCTAGCTTGTGTCACATTGATATTGAAAGACCCACGGAGGGCATGAACCCTCACACCCCCCCACTCAGGATAGGCGGCCCTCCCAAATCACTCACAAGAATTGGTCTTGATGCAAAAGCATGAGGTCTTTTATATTCCAGTGCACTGGGGTTCGCAGCCATACTCCATGTGGGGAAGAGGACTGGGAACCCTGGGTACAGGTTTCAGACAGCTTTTATAGGGTTACAACAAAGCCCACGAATCACAAACCAATAATTTCATAGCAGTGCAGACCAATCAATTTGAACTATCCAAGCCCACATTTAGCCCAGGAACTCTGCTTTCATTAGGGCTTCTGGTTACATAAGTCCCAAATACTTTTGAAAACTTTTTCTACTCTGACATGTAAAACTTTCATTAGCTGACCTGGTCTCATTTGCATTTTCACCGATACCTTTCTAGGTGGGGGGCCTAACAGAACCTGTAATTTCCTGAGGCTTTTTCTCAATAGCTTTTCTCAAATCTTACATTAACCTCCATTCTTTCAATTTCTTTTTTAACGACCAAAATTTAGGAAGATTTTTGTATTCTCTACTTGCTAAACTCTTTTGAGCCATCCATACAGCTTTCTCTGGCTCTCAGGCCATTCTGGCTTTGACCATTTCCTACTGTTTCACTCTGCAAGACAGCCATGGGAGATGCAATTCTCCAACCCTGATGTCTCTCTCTCTCTCTGTTTTTTTTTTTTTTATATCCCAAGCGATTCAAGTAGTACCTATTGCTGGGATTCACACATTCACATATTCACAATCACACTTCAGACACTCAAACACTCACATGTGTGCCCACACCATACATACAGTATATACATTTTTCAGCTCTCTTTTTCTTTAGACCAAGATTAGTTTGCTGAAATAGAACATCTTTAAATGAAATCTTTTGAAGTGCAATTGTTGTAACTAAAGGTTGAATTATGAACATCTAAAATCTGAACAAATCCCAATATATGTCACTTTTTTTTTCTCTTTTTTTTTATTTTTTAATGAGTCCTTAAAACCCTTTCTGACAGGCTGTATTAATTATTCCATACTCTTGACTGGGTGTTAGCCATGGCAGCAGCTCCTAAAGCAGCAGGCATCTAGGTCTCCTCCTGCCTTTGCTCTCTAGGCCTGGGCTGGCCAGCTGCAGCTCATCTGTGACTGCAGCTGTTTGAAAAGCAAGCAATCACCATTGCAACAACTCTGAGTTCCTGCTGACCTGGTGCATAAGCTGGGCAGCACCTTTGCTTCTCCAAGCCCCTATGCAGCTCTGAGACAGCTATGGTGGCTGCTTTCGGGAGGGAGCCACTCCTTGGGCCATGCTCCAGTGTCCTTAGGAAAGGCCCTGTCTTTCCCTGAAGATATGGTCTTTCTCTGATCTGCATGGGCACCTAGCAGCTTCTTGGATACACTCTTAAGCTCATCTTCCTCACTTTTACAAGCCCGTTGAATGGATTTTAAAAGCCTTTGAGAGTTTCTGTCTTTAATGCAGTTACCTGTTCCTCTAGAAGTTCCTTTAATTGAAATTCTAATTCAACCTTTCCGGGTGAATTCCCCATCTCTCTTTATTATTTCATTCTTTATTTGCTTATTTACCCCAATACATCCCTGCCAGCACAAGGGACGAACCCATCCACTTACCTCACTTTCAGAATCTCGGTGAGGACTTCCAATTGCAGCACTTGCTCTGCAGTAGAAGCCTGAGAAACTGGGGAAGGTTAATAACACTGGACTCTTGCTTGATATTAAGAAGGCTCTTTATTATCCCCTACTTTACTCCTGGGGCTAGAGTATTTACCCTGGCACCAGATGGAGGATGGGGAGCAAAAGGGGCAGTTAGTCATCTCAGCTTCCAAGGACTGGTTAGGGTGCTTTCAGGGCCAAGGGAGCCAACAGCATTAGCATTTTGCATTAGAAAGCATGTCTCCTGTTTTCCTGTGGTCACAGCCTCATGCCCTGAGGGCAGCAGGAGGGGGAAATGAATTGTCAGCCAAGGTCTTAATTCCCACAATGTACACATTTATGGCCAAATGATGAAGGTAAACCATTTTCCCTCTTGATTTAGGAGAAGATTGTATGAAAAAAAGGAAGGGCTACCACAATTATGTTAAGGTGGGGACAAAATGGATTTGGAAGTTGTGGGAAAGGAAGGGAATATTGACAATGGTGTGACTGTAGAGCAAGGCAATGTCTTTCCTCTTTCCTACTCTGCTGGCTCTGAACCATTCTACCACCATTGATTATTTAACTGCTTTCAATTTGGAGTACTGGAGATGTTAATAAGCCTGTCTTTATCTTTCTTTAATAGGTTGATTCAGCTGAACATTATGGAAGGAAGCATATAGGGACATCATTGAAGGGACCATCCAATTAAAATGAGATACTATGTAGGGGGTGTGTTGACAGGACAATGACCCAAGCACCAGGGAAGTAGTAACAAAAAGATCCAGAGTCTTAGAAAAGCCTGGGCTATACAAGTGGGGAAACTTACACTGTTCTCAGAAAACTTACTTATGACAGATCAGCTTGACCTGTTTGAGATGAATCCAAGTCTCTCAACTCCCTGAATCTTAAGAAATTTTTAAGTTCATAAAAGGAGATGAAAATATTATGTTATGTACATTTGTTAGCATTAGCACTGTTTGTAATCCATACTGAAATCTTCCTTGTAGAAAAACAGTAGAATTATTCCTGTGAGACATAAAAAAAAAAAAAAACCGTGTGGATCTCAAAATATTATTTTGGGTTAAAACATGAACACTTTTCTGATGTATCCAGCTGGTTGAATACATAGATTGAACAGTGGTATTTTAGCACAATTGAAAATCACTTTTAAGTCTATATTTACAAAACAACCAAAGGAAGTTTCAATGTTTGAAATTGTAACAGAATAATAGTAACAGTAACAGTAACCAGCCTTGAATAATCACCTATCAGAACTGCATTGATTAATGTTAAAACTCTGAACTTTTGAAGTCTTAGTATAGCAATAGCAAAGAGAGGAAGAGAAATCTCAAGCAGTTCTCATTTTTACAAAACTTAAATCAGTTCCTTAGACCTTTACAACTGCCATTTCTTTCTTAGAGCCCTCACAAGTTACATAAACTCCAAAGCTGTTCTTTTCATCTAGTCACTTACCATGAGACACAGGTGGCTGATTACTGAGAACTGTCATTATGAAGCAAGTTCCTTTAAAGAAAGGAAATAGTAAAAAGTTACATTGAAACTTGGTTTGTGAGTTTTTCTTTCACTGTGAAGTCTGTCACCAAGGTGAATTGTACCTGCCTGCCTTTCTTAGCAGACCTAATAAATAACTCTGGAAAAGTGAGCCCTGATTTTACATTTGAAATAAACTGAGTGAGTAGCTGTGGCCTTAGGGAGTTGAATGTGACTGTTAAACTGACAAAGCTAGAGTTAACTGTCAACACCATCAGAGATCTGAGAAGGGTGAATTATTGTGGGAAGTATAATGCAAACAGTCTCTCTTTCAATGGAAATGACAGAGACCTCAGGCTACCTGGACAGTTAACCTAGGCTTCTGTGGTGAGCAGTTTCCCTAGGATCCCATAGTCTCAATGGCATCATGTGGCAGGCTGGGGTGGAGATAGGGCAAAGGTCATATGTCTTCTGACTGTCACACCAGACAGCATTATGTTGTTGGCTGCCATACAAACCAGCACAGCATTTAGCTGCCAAAACCAGAAGGTCTCAGAGACTTTCCTGTGGAGGAGGTACTTGCTTTTTCATTAAACACTTTAAATGCCACATTCAGTAGATTTCTGAAGATTTAAGGACTGTTAGCTATTAAGCATGCCTGATTTTATTTTTTATTTTTATTTTTGGGGGCTCTGTTTCTAACTCATAAAATAATAGTAATGTTAGTACTGCCATCACAAGGTGGTTGTAAGAATTATACTTACTAATATTTACAGAACACTTAGACGCATATGAGGTAGAAATGAATTCAGCATAGGTGTTTGTTGAATGCACACAATTAAAATTCTAAAGAAATTACAAAAAAAAGCATGCCTGATTTTCCACAAACATTATTTGTTTTTAGTTATTTGTTTTAGAGTTAATGTTGAAAACAATATATAGGAGTCTAAGTTTGTCATTGTAAATGAATTACATTAGTACTTGCCATAACTGAGCACAGTTCTAAGCACATTAAAGATTTGTTCATTTATAAAGTGACTGAGCATTACCTTGAATGTCTTAATGATATTCAACACATTACAAGTTAGTAGCTTATATAAATGTAGTACATTACAGCTTCCTTTAGTGTGAGCCCTAAATATTATAACTGAAGATTTAATGAAGCTCCTTTATCATCATCATGAATACAGTCCACAGAGAAACTAGGAACCTCAACTTTTTGATCATTTCATAGTGCACTATTACACACTATCGGAGTTTCTTGACTCAGTTTTCCAAATGATATCACTATATGAACCAAGTTAGCAAAGACAAAGAATGTGAATATCTTTCTTTAACTCAGTTCCTGTTAACATGTGTAGACCTTAGGAAATTATAAACCTTAATTGATAAACATACTGTGCTGGCTAGGCTCATATTTATGGATGGAAAAATTTAGCCTAATTCTCCCTGGACTCTGCCCCCTAGCAGTGAGTAGGAAAAAGGTCATTCTTGACTGTTTACAAAAGGGCGGGTTTAGGGACAGCACCTGTGAGTGAATGAGAACAGGAAATGAGCCATGCCACACTACCCAGAAGCCCTCGAGAAAGCAGACTTCCTGGGCTAAGTGTGGGCTTGGATAGTTCAAATTGATTGTTCCACTCTGGATGCTATGAGATGATTGGTTTGTGATGTGCAGGCTTTGTTGTAACCCTTTAATAGCTGTCTCAATCCTGTATCCAGGGTTCCCAGACCTCTACCCCATGTGGAGTGTGGCTATGGACCCCAGTGCACTGGAATATAAAAGTTTTTGCATCAAGACTGAGTGATTTGGGGGGCCGATTTTCCTGAGTCGGAGCATGAAGGTTCACGCCCTGTGTTGGTCTTTAAATCATTGCATAATTTTCAGAAGTTATTAGGAACTATACCAATGGTTACATCCTTTTTTTAAAAAAAGCATCTACTGGGCAATTTGTGATTCTTCTGTTGCGAAGTATATGTTTAGATGTGACTCACTAGTTTAGTTGGATTACTTGGTATTTTAGTGTATAGTTCCTTGGGTTCCACATATTCTTTGGAGTTTAGCCCTCTGTCAGATGTGGGGTTGGTGAAGAACTGTTCCCATTATGTAGGCTGCCATTTTGTCTTATTGACATTGTCCTTTGCCATATGGAAGCTTTCTGTTTCAGGAGATCCCCTTTATTAATTGTTGCTCTCAGTGTCTCTGCTAATGGTGTACTAGTCAGGAAGTTTTCTCCTGCCAGTGTATTCAAAGCTACTTTTCACTTTCTCTTCTCTCGGATTCTGTATATCTGGATTCATGTTGAGGTTTCAGATCCACCTGGACTTGAGTTTACTGCAGGGAGCTAGATAATGGTCTCTTTGCATCCTTCTGCATGATGTTATCCAGTATTGCCAGCAACATTTGTTGAAGATGCTTTCTTTTTTCCATTGTAAAATTTGTATTTGTTTGTCAAAAAATATGGTATTCATAGGTGTGTGGATTCACATCAGGTTCTTTGTTTGGATTTCATTACCCCAACTGTCATATTTTCTGCCAACACCATGCTGCTTTTATTACTATAGCTATGAAGACTCAGCCATGCTGGCCCTGCCCCTTAGCAAGTGGCAAGTTATGCACACTGACATTCATAGAGATAATTAGACAGCTCTCATGTGTTTTTTTTTGACTACTTCACATGTTATGTGGCTGCATATGGATTCCATATGCATGTGTAGCTTCCCTATTAGCGAGCGCCTCCCACCTATTTGTTCCTTTCCTCTTTCATTCCCCTTCCATCTCTGTTTCCCTTCTTCCCCTTCCCATCCCATCACTGTTCCTGCTTGGCCAACATCTATACCCTACTTTGTTCCCTCTCCCAAATAATCTCCTTGTGGGTTTAATTGAGTTTTGCAAAACTATATTTGGTGTCATAAAACTCGCTCTGGCTCTCCAGTGACCTGCTGACTATCAGAGACATTCTAGGACCCTGATCCTGAACCCACATCCTGCTTTCCATCTCCCAGGCTGCTGAGATCCCCACACAACACTGGCTATGATTTGGTAAGGTATCAAATGAGCATAAATATTTCCATGAACCCCTGTGTCTGATGATCGATTTCCTGGTACCCTTCTGGCATCTCTGGAAGCAGGGGGCACCAATAGAATTCAAGGACACAGCTGATCTCCCTCACTGACTATCACCTCCAATAGACTTCCCATGGGCATGGCCAAGCTCAACCTTTTTACTGGGCAGTGCATTTGATTTTCAGCTCGATTCCTTCAGCAGTTCCAAATTATTGCCTTCTCTCAGACTACAGAATCCTAGTGGTCTTAGACCTTCTCCCTAGTTCTTGGATTGACAAGCTACAAGATTGACCTGTGCTTCTCTCTGCCTTGCCCATGGGAATTAAATTGAACAAAAATATATGCTCATCGATTCCAATGGGATGCCTGTTAGGAAATCAAAAAATCCTTCACTTAACACCACTTGTGAAGGCTCCCAGACTCATTCACCTGTGTGCTAATGTGTGGCCCAAATACCCCCTAGACAATAAGTCAAATTGCCTGCTTGATGGCCCTTTAAATCCAGATACTTTATGGGACCTTTCCAACTTAGGACAACTCTATTGTAAACTCCATTATGCCCTCACCCTAGGACTAGATATGTGGGTCATTTTGTTCTCAATTTTCCTTTTCTTAGAGCATACTTGTTATTCACTGTTTTGTATATAGTTTTGTATTAAGCCTAAATCTTTTCTTTAGACTAAAAGGAAAATTGTAGTGAGATAGTCCGTCTGTGGCACTGACCACGCCTATTGGGGGTGGAGCGATGGGCAGAGTGACCTGTGGAAGGAGGTCTGAGGAGAGCCAGGAAAGGCTCTCTCTTTCTGGCGTGACTCCGACAGGAGAGGATCGGGTTGAATTTCCTGGTGTTCATCTGTCTAGGTTGTAAGTTATTTCTCCCTGAATAAACATCTATTTGGCCTATTTGTTTATCTTGATCCTTATTTAACCGCGATACATACTGACTGGTGTAAATTGCTTCTCAGACCCATGAGGGTTCTCTCTGGTTTTGTACCCTAGCACTCTCCATCCTGACAGGTACATTTGTTTCTCAAACATTTGCTGGTCTTTTGGATGTTTTGAACCCTGGTATCTGGTGTCAGTGGGTTTCGTATATCTTTCTGCATCAATCCTGTGTGGTGGTGGTGAGCATCAAAACCTGTTAATGGCAGTCACCATCTTCACTGATAGTGACCATATGGCCTATCCATGTCTTCCCACTCCATGGGTTACTCTCTTGCCTCAGCCTAGGCAGAGGGATACTCTACACAGTTCTTGCTGTGACAAACACTTCAGCAAGATATAGTTCACTCAATTGTTTTTGTTTTTGCCTCTAAGTTCTTATTTGACTGGCTCTGTTGTGCATGGCTGCTTAGTGTAATGACATGCCTTTCCAGGACCTGGTAGGGCACATATCTCATGAAAATGTCCTGCTCTCCACTGCCCAAAAGCACATACTAGAAGCAAAAAAGAAAGAAAGAATATTCCTCAAGCTGATTCACAGCTGCAGTCTTCTTTCAACTTACCCATAGAACTAACAAATCTGTGTATTGAGAAACTTGGAGAAAATGACTATGCATGATGCCACTCTACCCAGTCTGCTGGAGTCTCTGGCTACTCGAAAAAGTGATATTGCATCCTGTCTGAACCTTGACTTTGTGAAACAGCTACTTTTGCATGTTAGTTCTAGCACTACGCTTCCAAGCAAAAAGCAAAAGCTAGGAATGGTCACTTATATAAGAGCACATGCATTAAAGAACAACGTAGTTTATGGAATATTAATAATTTTACCCACTCCCGACTGGATCATACAATCCCTCCTGCTCCTGTTCAACAAGACATCTGGCACACTTCCCACTGCTTGCCTGTGCATCTCTTCATCTGCTTCAATAAGATACTGATTGAAGGGTCTCTGAGGACAATGAGGGTAGTCACTCATCTGATTACCACAGATGGTCAGTACAGAGACAAACTGCACCTTGGTTAGGTGGCTTCACTACCCTCTTGCTGGGTTTCTTGGGAGCTTCCTTCCCCTCAGGCTTCCCCCCTAACCCGTATGGTCCCCATCAAGACATCTCTTTCATTACTCTCCCTCCCCCTTATTCTGGAGCCCAATCAGGACACGTTAGATAATTTGGTTCTTTTCATCTGAAATTATTCTTCCCTGCTCTCTATGCTCAGAATTCACTACATACATGCATGATGCCTCTCTCTACCCAGTCTGCTGGAGTCTCTGGCTACTCCAAAAAATGACATTGCACTCTGTCTGAAACTTGACTTTGGCAATCGGCTCCTTATGCATGTTCATTCTAGCACACCACATACAATCAAAAACTGGGAATGGTCACGAATATACCCGCAAATGCATTAAAGGACAATGGAGTTTATGGAATATTAATAATTTTACTAAAATGCCATACATTCTACAAGATACAAGGAGAAGAAGCCATGATTACCTATATGGAATATTTTTCAAGACACAGAAGAGCTATTGGAGAGGAGCAAAATGGAAGGGGGGCATGGCTAGACCCAGGCTTGTACAGCAAATGGAAAGGTGGTCAAGGGATCCCATGTCACATGGTTGTAATTAGTTGTGCAGAATGACAAAGCCTCGTTTAGATTCCAGTGTGGCTGCAGGTATGGCCCACTTTTCAGAAAGAGATGGTGGCCAGTGTCACAGTTATTGAAATATGTACACTCATGCCCAGAGAGTAGAGATTTCCAAAGCTACTGTTTCATGGAACCAAACTGGAACATACTGGAATATTTCCCTCACACATTAACTCTCAGTCTCAACTATCACCCTCAGAAGTCACATCTATTCCAGGGGTACTTCCCAAGAATTAAGCCCTCCTCTAGAAGGAATCCTTCCTCAATACCTTCTGAGAGTTGTTACATTAAAAGGTAGAGTATCATCAACCATCCCAATCATTCTAAGTTTTGCACTGACATGCTCACTCCGCAAAAGAAGGTAGCACTACACTTACGTCCTAAGGACACCGAATAGCTAGTGCATCAACAGGCAACATTTGCAAAACTACATCCACAGGAATATCTCCTTAATTCTGCATTTTTCTGCTGGGCCCAACCTGCACTGCCATCTAGGTGAGAGGTGACATAACTGATTTAACCTGATCCTAAGGGATTTTGAGGAATGACCCTGAACCCAGAGGCACTCTGCTTGAATGTGTGCCATCCCAAGATAAACACTCTTGCCTTTGTCATGGGCTTTACGTTAACTTTTATCCATTGCCCTGCTGTACTGCCTTGGGAACTGTACACTTTGCTACACAGAGAGCAGGCAAACTACCAGTACACATAAATATAAGTGAACGAATCTGAAAAAAGATTTGTGTGAAATAAGTAGTCCAGTCAACTGTACCTGAAAATAATGTGTGTCCCAATATGCTTTACTGGGTTTCGTTCTCTACCTTGCAATTATCACTGATGCTATCTCTGAAGGAAATCAGAAGCAGATATATGTAGGTTTCATTATTTTTTTTTCTACATTCCCATAATGGAGGTGCATAGTTCCCGAGATGAATTAGAAGACACAGGTGAATTTCTCAAGAATACATTTCACATGATCATGTCATGAATATATGTGTATGGAGACTCCATTTCTTGGAAGAGTAAATATGTGATGTCACATGTGAAGCATGGATCTTTTTCATCAAGTAGTGTCTGACTAGGGAGTAGACCGTGCTGTGCCCACCGAAGACACCAACCGGGTTTGTTGCTCTGTCCGTCTGGGAAATAATAACCTGTCTAAAGTCACCAGTAAGATGCAGAGATTCATTTCCATCTGTGGAGTTGTGCAGTTACAGGAGCGTGACACCACACTTGAATCAATGTGTAGTTTAAAGAGGAAGAGTCTGAGTTATCTTTTATTTACAAAACCAAATTCATTTGACTCAACAGGGTCTTCAACACGGGGATTTGATATATAAAACATTTAGCCTTAGGAAAATATCAAGTATAAACCAAGAACAACAACAAAACTAATGACAACTTTTCTAAGCAAAACAGAGAACATCAAAATGTCAAAGCAAGCAAACTTGTAATCAATGAACTAAAACAACAAGTTTAGCCAAGCGCTATTTTTTACAGTCTGATTTAGTTGAAGGGACTCCACACCATGGCCAGCTATGGACACATGATTGGAAGGCAGCACAGACTGTTAAAAGCGACTCATGACAAGGATAGCCAGGCGTTTTAGGGCTTCGAAGTTCAAGCAATCATTAAGTATAGTGAGCCCTTTCACCCTCCTCCTGCCTCCCTTGCTTCCATAACCATCTGTCCCACTCTTCCTCAGGTGCTCAAAGGAGACTGGGACAAGAGGCAAATGCAGCTGTGTCAGCTGCAATCCGGATGCCAAGTGCAGAGAACAGAGAGTTCCAAAAGGAATCAAACACTTTCTTAATATGCCAACAAGAAAAGAACTCCAAGGATCTCTACCAATGACAGTGTGTCCTCCATTGCAGTTCACTGATCATGGTAATGGGACAGCATCAGGAGGTAAGGGACAAATCAGCTCGCAGGGAGGATGGGAGACCCAAGGGGTGTAGAGGACCCGTGGGGGCAATTTGCTACTTCCTGAGACCGTGCACGATACCACTGTCATGTTGCAAATTTGTCCTCTACCTAGAGAAGTGATCCTCAAACTATGGGTCATGACTCCTTTGGTGATGCCATGACAATTTCAAAGGGTGACATCTCACATATCCTGCACAGCAAATACTTATATCATAATTCATAACTTAACAAAATTACAATTAAAAAGTTGCAAGAAAATTGAGTTTGTGGTTGGAGCTCTCCTAAACATGAGAAATTGTCTTGGAATGGTCACAGCATTGGAAAGGTTAATAACCATGGAGTTCTATGCTATTAAGGGTCAGAGTCTGTTCCTGGGTGGAGTCTCTGTCACAATTTGCAAAACTGAGTGTCAGCGGCACAGTATCAAAAGATGCTAGCTAAGGATGCTTGCTAAGAGTCCTAAGGCTAGACCCAGAAGCGTGGACATTGCAGTGCAGAGAAAACATTGGGTAGAGTCGGTCATTTCACAATGCTGTGTTCCCCTGGAAGATAGGCACTTAGCAATAGAAGAGTGACCCCTCATCCAGCTCTTGGAATTTTCTGAAAGCTTCCGAATTCTCCTTCTCCAACCTCTGTAGGTCTGCTATGGCCTGTTTTTGTTCCATCTTGATCTTTTCTAATAAAGGAGTAGGCCGTTGGTAGGGCATGGAGCTAGAAGCAAAAAACCACCCTGAACAAAGTTTTCATAAATCACACAAATTCAGGCTGTGTCAAGACTACTGGAGCCCATGGATGGCCGCACCCTGCCCACTATGGACTTGACATCTTTCACTCATTACAACCACTGCCTTGAACCCCTATGCCAGCAGAGCCAGTGTGTTCCAGTGAAGAGAGGTGAGGGTACATGAGCTTTTTCAGTAGGGTTGATAAAATAGCTCACTAAGATATTTCCTGTCGTCTACTTCACATGGGGTGTGCCCTCCAAAAACTGGGATGATGTGTTTCCTCTCTGCAGATCAGAAAACCTCAGTCCCACTGCCCGTCTTTCTGAATGGAGGCCAAAATGACACCATGAGCACTTTTGTGCATGGGACTCAACATTTTGGAGAATGGAACTCATGGAAGATATGTCAACCCCTGAAGGGGATTTCTCTATGGAACTAAGGTGAGCCCATTAAAGAATGGGGGGATCCATTGGGGACCCCAATGCAATCACCAGTAGGTATCACTTGGGGACTGTGAAATGGAAACTTCCTCATGCCGAACTACAGAAAGCCTGCTTGCAGGGTCTAGAGGGAAACTCAAGCACAAATGCACAGACACATAGATATAGACACAACACACCTGTGTGTCTCTGCATATGTGTGTGAGACAGAGAGACTGAGATATGCAGAGAGAGGAGCAAAATGTGAAGTTTTTGATCAGTTGCTGGCCTCTTATCTGTACAGTGAAATGTGTGACCAGGCATCACTGCTTGCCTCATGAAGAAGCAAGCACACAATGCCTTGCCAGACAAATAGAGAACCACCACAAACTCACAGCAGCTCATACCTCACACAAGCTCCACTTGGCAGCAACGCTCCAAATGCAGCCTGGGAATTCACAGCCCTGTCCCAAAATCACTGAGTTATTTGACTCGTGCTAAAGTCGCTGGTTTTCCTTCAGAGGGAAACAGAAAAATAGTGCAACCCCATCCCACTCTTGCCAGGATTCAGGTTCTCCTTTTTGGAAGCTTTTGTATCGATGGTGTTTATCAAATGTACACCCTGCAAGTGGAGACTGTCAGAAGCTCTGATCCTAGATGAAATAAAGTAGGGGTGAATTTGTGGAACCAAGTTGGTCACCATGGCATTGGAATCAATGAATACTTAGTGTCAGGAGATCCTTCCGTGATGGAGGTGAGGCGCTCTCGCAGCTCCTTTGTTTCCATGGATACTTGATCCAGCTGGGCAATCAGACTGTCCACCTGCTCTTTCAACTCCTTTTTGGTGAGGAGGGCTGTGGGTGGTGAAGGCTCCTCAACAAACCCTGTGGTTAGAAGAATATGAGTAAACTTGCATTATGACAAGCCATAGAGGATCTATGGATCACTCTGAGCCCTAAAATACGTTTGTCAAAGATCGTGTGCTGGTCACTCAATGACTCACCAATGTTGCTGACCACAGGCATTTGATGCCCTGCAGGGAATCTTAGATCTCCCATCTGTGAATGTGCTTGCATGCCTGTGCCAGCTGCTCTCCTCTGTCCCCTCAGCACATGCTTCAAGACAAGAAAGAAAGAACTTCCTCAAGCGTATTCCTCAGACCGTAGAGCATATACAGATCCCTGTGAGCCCTCAAAATGATTCAGAAAGCTCCTGTGCCTGTGACTCAGTGACACACCAATGCATTTTGACCCAGGCTTGAGCTTACCTCTGATCTCGGAAGGTACTTGTATGACTCATCCAGCTGCTCTCCACTGCCCCAAAGCACATACTAGAAGCCTAGAGAGAAAGAAAGAATATTCCTCAAGCTGATTCACAGCTGAGCTGCAGACTCCCCTTTCAATTTACCTGTAGAATTCATAGGTCTGTGGGTTGAAAAGCATGGCAGAAATGAACTTAGTCTGCAGGCACTCAAGTCTCTTTAGAGAACCCCAAACATCTAGGCCTGTCTCTCAAAGCACATGTCTATAGGTGGAGCAGCCATACGGGTGCAGAACATGAGTACCAGACTCCCAATGGGACATCACTGACAACTCAGGGCACACAGAGAAGTTTCACAGTACTTCAAGTTATACACTCCCGATCAAGTAGAGTGATGACCTGCCTTATGCTGAGCACACTCCACTAGTCCCTCCCTCATTCTGGTCTCATTTGGATGCCTGTTCTCCATCAAGCTCACTGACCTGTAAGACTACAAACCACGGGCTCCCAGCAGAACTTGAAGCCTTTCCCTCGCCAGTTCCTGACATTTTTCAGAGATAGATTACTAGCCTGGAATGGTCAACTTCCCAGACACATGTCAGGAAGTGAAGTTCAGTTTCTTCCCAGAGAACCCGATTCCTGTGCCACCATTACCCAAGTCCCAGCTAATGGCAACCTTCTCCACGGAGCTCTTCATCTCCTGCCCACAACTTACAATTTTTTTCTTCAAAGCATTTATTTGTTGAGCCTTGAAAGTGAGGTTGAATGTCAGCTTTCTTCACTCTCTCTCTGGTCTGTCTCCCCTGTCCATTTTCTCTCCTCAGGAGATTCCGCAGTCTTGCCAACTTGTTCATCTTTGAACCTTAGTGGCACTGAAGTACTTGCCAAAGGCAGATGGTGTTGCCACAACACAGAGGACATCACTGCATTCTATTGTGTCCAGGATACAATGGAATGTTGAGGAGAGGGGCTGCTGATGTCAAGTGGGATGAAAATGGACTCCCTGCTAACCAGCTTTCCTCATGACTCAGCAGAAGTAAGTAATTCCTATGCATGATTCTTTCCTGGGACACAAAGCACGCCTTGTGGCACCCCCTTCTTCCAGGAAAACCAGATTTTCCTGATTTATTGGAAGTCAGTGAGTATATTCCACATGGGGATTGGACTGTTTTGTTCTATGGAGTAGGTGCACACAGCCAACTGAATTGCCAGGGAGAGGGCCAGTCCTCTATGTTGTTCCTGGTCTATCCCACTACAAGGACGTAGCCCCACAAACTGAATAAGCTACAAGACAGGGGGCCTAGGCTGGTCCTATGCAAGCTCACTCACTAGATGTCGGTCCAAAGTCGTCGGTAGGTCTCCGGAGTTTAGTTCAGCTGTCTTTGTGGATTCATCCTTTCAAGAGCATGACCACCCACTCCAACTGGATCATACAATAAATCCCTCCTGCTCCTGTTCAAGAAGACATCTGGCACACTTCCCACTGCTTGCCTGTGCATCTCTTCATCTGTTTCAATAAGCTACTGGTTGAAGGGTCTCTGATGACATGGAGTTTAGTCCCTCATCTGATTATCACAGATGGTCAATAGAGAGACACACTGCACCTTTGGTAGGAGGCTTAACTATGTTCTTCCTGTGCTTTCTTGGGAACTTGCTTCCCCTTAACGCTTCTCCCTAACTCTTACGGCCCCTATCAAGACTACTCTTTCTTTACTCTACCTCCCCCTCATTCCGGAGCACAATCAGTACACCTTGGATACTTTGGTTCTTTTCATATGAAAGTATTCTTCTCTAAGCTCAGAACTCACTACATCTGTGCACGATGCCTCTCTCTATCCAGTCTGCTGGAGTCTCTGGCTACTCCAAATAATGCCATTGCATCCTGTCTGAAACTTGGCTTTGTGAAACAGCTTCTTATGCATGTTCCTTGTAGCACTCCATTTACAAACAGAAACTGTGAATGTTCACGAATGTACCAGCAAAGGCATTAAAGAACAATGCAGTATATGGAATATTGATATTTTTACTAAAAGGCCATACATTCTACAAGATGGTAGGAGAAGAAGGCATGATTCTCTATTTGGAACATATTGTAAGACATAGAGGAGCTATGGTGTGGACCCAAATGGAAGTGAGGCATGGCTAAACCCAGGCTCGTACAGCAAATGGAAAGGTGGTCAAGGAATCCCATGTCACACGGTTGTAATGAGAAGTGCAGAATGATGAAGTCTCAGTTAGATTCCAGTGTGGCTACGGGTATGGCTTACTTTTCAGAAAGAGAAGGTGACCGGTGGCACAGACAGCTATTGAAATGTGCACCCTGCACCCCAGATAGTAGAGCTTTCCACAGCTATTGTTTGATGGAACCAAAGTGGAAGCCACTGGAATACTTCCCTCACACATTAACTCTCAGACTCAACACATACCCTCAGAAGTCACATGGATTCCAGGGGTTCTTCCCAAGAAGAAAGCACTCCTCTGGAGTGAACCGTTCCTCAATACCTTCTGAGAGTTGTTACAGTAAAAGGGTAGAGTATCATCAACCATCCCACTCACTACCTAGTTTTGCACTGACATGCTCACTCATCAGAAGGTAGCTTTACATTTACGTCCTATGAACACTGAGTAGCTAGTGCATCAACAGCCATCCTTTGCAAACCTACATCCACAGGAGATTCTTCTTAATTCTCCATTTCTGTGCTGGGCCCAACCTGCACTGTCACCTAGGTGAGAGGTGACATAACTGCTTTAACCTGATCCTAAGGGATTTTGAGGAATGACCCTGGACCCAGAGGCACTGTGCTTGAATGTGTGCCATCCAAAGACAAACTCACTTACTTGCCTTTGTCATGGGCTTTACTTTACTTTTATCCATTGCCGTGCTCTATTGTTTTGGAAACTGTACACTTTGGTACACAGAGAGCAGGAAAAGTGCCAGTGCACATAGATATAAGTAAAGGGATCTGAAAAAAAGTTCTGTGTGAAATAAGTAGTCCAGTCAACTGCACTTTATAATAATGTGTGTCCCCATATGCGTTAGCGAGTTTCATTCTCTACCTGGCAACTATCACTGTTGCTATCTTAGAAGGAAATCAGAAGCAGATCTATGTGGGTTTTTTTTTTAAATATTCCCATAATGGAGGTTCATATTTCCTGAGATGAATTAGAAGACACAGGTATATTTCTCTAGAATACATTGCACACAATTATGTCATGAATACATGTGTATGGAGACTCCATTTCTTGGAATAGTAAATATGTGAAGTCACGTGTGAAATATGGATTTTTTTGCACCAAGTATTGTTTGAATAAGGAGTAGACCTTGCTGTGCCCACCGCAGACACCAACCGGGTGTCTAGCTGGGAAATAATAATCTGTCTAAAGTCACCAGGAAGATGCAGAGATTCATTTCTATATGTGGAGTTTTGCAGTTAAAGGAGTGTGACATCACACTTGAATAAAAGTCTAGTTTAAAGAGTAAGAGTTTGAATTATTTTTTATTTACACAAACAAAATCATTCGACTCAACAGGTGCGTAAACAGGTTGTTTGATATAGACAACATTTAACCTTAGCAAAATATCAAGTACAAACCAAGAACAAAAAATGGCAAAACTTCTAAGCAAAACAGAGAACGCCAACATGTCAACGTAAGCAAACTTGAAATCGATGAACTAAACAAGCAAGTTCAGCTAAGCGCTTTGTTTTCCAGTCTGATTTGGTAACACAGACTCCACACCATGGCCAGCTATGGAGACATGACTGGAAGGCAGCCAGATTGTTCAAAGCGATTCATGACAAGGATAACCAGGCGACTTAGGGCTTCGAAGTTGAAGTAATCATTAAGGATTAATGTTTTGGTACTTGAGTGGAGAATGCTATGGCTTGTGGTTTTCTGTGTCTTCCTTCAGCCTTCTGAATTCACTGAAAGGGTGCTGTGAGAGAAAGAAAGACAATGAGATCCCAAAGTAGCCTTTTTGTTCAATGTCGAGATAGAATCAGGGCCCATCGACACCCAGGAGACCAGAGTCAAGAAAGAAACTCCACCCGAAGAATGCCATGGTTTCTGGAAATGTCACACGATGGTAGGTCACCTGCCTGTCACAGAAGTTTAGTGGCCCTGCTGCAGCATGTCTATCTGCCCGAGGCTCTCATCATGCCCTGAAGCTTGCTCCAGTTCGTGCTGTAATTTTTCTGATCTGGAGGAGGAAGGAAGGCATTTAGAGCACATTCCAAGTGGGGTCCTTCTGTGTTGGCTCTTAAACTCTGACCTCACCAAAAGACACATCGTGCCTGATGCTCAACGTTGATCTTTCCATTGGAAGCCATTGTTTGTATCCCTAAGGAACAGTGGTCACTGATCCCTTGAGTTTGAATGTTTTCAAGCCCTAAGAAATGTTAGATGTTTGATCAGAGCAATGTACGTGTATATGCTTTATGAGAAAAAATGAAGCATTCTTCATCAGTTCAGAGACAGTATTGTAACAAAAGGAATAGCAAATTAAATCCCCATATAACAATGCAGGAGAGAAAACAGAGCATTCGTGGTGAATTAGATATGGGACACCCCAATTTATACGTAGACATAATATAACATTCCTGCTTAGACAACAGCACAAATCCACGGGACATCTTCATGCCTCCTGCTGAGAAGGAGCCTTCCATCCAGGCAATGTGAAAGATGGCACCTACCATGGTGGAGCAGTATTGCTTCAGATGTGTGCCTGGGAACACAGGCACATGGAGTCTTCTGGGGGCTTTTCATTTAGTAAAGAAAATCAGCCTTGTTTTCCTAAGGATGAAAGGTGGGAATCGCCATCCTTTTTCTCTGAGTGTCTGCCACACCAAACCTTGTGAGAGTTACAAAACTACCTCAGCCGACACATCTGTCTGAACGTGGGAAATGGCCAAACAGAAAGAACAGCCAAGAGAATAGCAAAGAGAAGCCAAGGATGGGAGTCTCATCCATACAGCTTATGATTCTCAGTGAAAACATATTTGCTTCTGGCATTTTAAGACACAGCTTTATGAAGCCCAGGCTTAGGAGGCAAAAGCAGGCAGAGCTGTGTGAGTTCAAGGAAAAGCCCTGTGAGAAGATACCTGAAAACTCAGAAGGGAGCAAGGTGGGCATCATTCTACAACTCCCTGAATGTCGAGCATGTTATTACCTGTAGGGAACTTCTTATCTGCATCAGCACGACTCTGACTTGTTCTTCTTCTGATATTGTGGGGGAGAGGTGTGAATATGCAGATACCACAAAAGGCAGCGACCCGAGGTAGAAGAAGGAGATCCACCTGGATCCAAATCCCAACTCCCACTCTGGTACATACCTCATCAGGGAGACTGTCAAGTAATGCTGCAGCTTTTCTGCAAACTTCTTTTTCTGGTTGACCAGCTCCCTCTCCTTCTGCTGGGACTGCAGGTTTCCCTCCAGTCTCTGCTGCTCCTATTCATTAGAAGAATGAGTTCTTAGGAGCGTTTTGAGCACAGGCATGAGTACATTCGCTCACTGTACAAGCACGCAAGGAGGATGCCAGGAGCTTGGTGGTCTTTCAGTTTTACCAAAATCAAAGCTTCTTGGTAGGAAGGATGCCCATTTCACAGCAGAGACTGACAAACCTGGAAATCTCTTCAAGCGATTATGCACATGCTTGGTGTACTATATACAATGCCCACAGCTCCAAACACACCACCACGCACACTACCGACAAAAACAAAACAAAACAAAACAAAGCACCAAAGAACAGAGACCGGGAGAGATCCAGAGATAGAAACGCACAGATGGAATCTGAGCACAAAAGAAGATGAGGAGGTAACATGCTAGATGATCACTTCAGTTTGGATTAAGCACAGCAGATATTTCAGAAGAATCCAATGCCTCTGCACTCCATATCCCAGGACTAAAATTGCATAGGAGAATATGTTCTGATTGTCCAGACTATGCTGCACTGTGTGGATTTTATTTTCTGAAAGCCTGAGAGCTCCCAATAAAACCAAGCAGCCTGACACAAGCCCCTTCCCCATGCCTGGACAACCCATCGGCACCATACTGTAAGCTGCATGTAGGGAGACCTTGCCAAGGAAACACATAGGAAACGCTGGTGGCCACCTCGCACTGAGGTTCCTGACAGTGTGAAGCAAGAGTTGAGCGGAGTGAATTGACAACATTGTGATGCAGAGAATTTTAAGAAGAGAGGCCACATGGAATCCAACGCAGGGCCAATGAGAATGACTCTTTGACATTTGTAGTAGGATCTCCTAATTCCCAGCTGATTTCCCTGCTCGCAAGTGACGTCACATGGACTCTGCAAAGGCAATGAGCCACGGGATAGGGAAGTGTCTCCCTCAAGTCAGTACACAGCATCCCGGCCATCTCAATGACTTGGAAGTGTATTTTGCGTTGTTGAGCCCTCTCCCCTGCTTGACCTGAAGCTTCAAGAAAAGCAGCAGGGTTTGTTTGCCAGTTCATTCTTACAAGAGACTCTCCTCCAGAAACACTGATGAACAGTTGGATGTCGTCATGAGAATGAGTTGGATGAATGTGTGTGCGAGGGCCAGGAAAGGGATAAGGGAAAGCACATTAGGTCGGATGGGTAGACGGGCTAAGGTAACAGGAGGAAATGGTGCAGGGCCTAATCCGCAGACATCTGCTCGTCCCTACCTGCTGCACCTGGGTCCAGAAGTCTCTGATGCCTTCTTCTTCCTCCTCAAAGATGACTTTCAGTTCCCCCAGATAGTGCTGCAGCAGGATCCATTCCCCTAGCACCTTCTTAGTCTCTTGCCTCAGCTTGTCCACCACTTTGTGCAGCTGTGTCTTCTCCTTGTGCAGTTGTTGCTGCAGATCGCTGTGAACAGTCTCAGTATAGTGAGCCCTTCCAGCCTCCTCCTGCCACCCCTGCCTCCATAACCCATCTGTCCCACTGGTCGTAAAGAAGACAGAGACAAGAGGCCAATGCAGCCACGACAGCTGCAATCCGGATGCCAAGAGTAGAGAACGGACAGTCCCAAAGGGAATCACACCCTTTCTGAATATACCCACAAGACAAGACATCCAAGGATGTCTACCAACCACATTGTGTCCTTCAGTGCCGTTCACTGACCATGGTAATGGGACAGCATCAGGAGGTAAGGGACAGATCCGCTCGCAGGGAGGATAGGAGACCCAAGGGTTGTAGAGGACCCACCGGGGCAACTTGCCACTTCCTGAGACCCTGCCCGACACCACTGTCATGTTGCATATTGGTCCTCTACCCAAGAGAAGTGATCCTCAAACTATGGGTCATGACTCCTTTGGTGATGGCATGACACTTCGAAAGGGTGACAACTCACATATGCTGCACACCAAATACTTACCTCATGATTCGTAACAGTAACAAAATTACAATTAAGAAGTTGCAAGAAAATTGAGTTTGTGGTTGGAGCTCACCTAAACACGACAAATTGTCTTGGAATGGTCAGAGCATTGGGAAGGTTAATAACCATTGAGCTCCATCCTATTAAGGGTCTGAGTCTGTTCCTGGGAGGAGCTAAGAGTCTCTCTCACAATTAGCAAAACTGAGTGTCAGCGGCACAAGATCAAAAGATGCTTGCAAAGGATGCTTGCTAAGAGTCCTAAGGCTAGAGACCCAGAAGCGTGGACATTGCAGTGCAGAGAAAACATTGGGTAGAGTCGGTCATTTCACAATGCTGTGTTCCCCTGGAAGATAGGCACTTACCAATAGAAGAGTGACCCCTCATCCAGCTCTTGGAATTTTCTGAAAGCTTCCCGAATTCTCCTTCTCCAACCTCTGTAGGTCTGCCATGGCCTGTTTATGTTCCATCTTGATCTTTTCTAATAAAGGAGTAGGCCGTTGGTAGGGCATGGAGCTAGAAGCAAAAAACCACCATGAACAAAGTTTTCACGAATCACACAAATTCACGTGGTTTGCCACACCCTGCCCACTATGGACTTGGGACATCTTTCGCTCATTGCAACTGCTGCCCTGACCCTATGCCAGCAGAGGCAGGATGTTCCCGTGAAGAGGGGTGAGGGGGGCATGAGCTTTCGCCTTAGGATTGATGAAAGAGCTCGCTGAGAAATTTCCTGTCGTCTGCTTTATGTGGGTTGTGCCCACCAAAAACTGGGATGATGTGTCCCCTGTCTTCGAATCAGAAATTCTCAGTCCCACTGCCCGTCTTTCTGAATGGAGGCCAAAATGACACCATGAGCACTTTTGTGCACGGAACTCAACATTTTGGAGAATGGAACTCACGGGAAGATATATAAACTCCTCAAGGGGATATCTTCATGGAACTAAGGTGAGCACATCGGAAGAATGGGGGATCCACTGGCGATCCCAACGCTCATCACAGGTATCACTTGGGAACGGTGAGACAGAAACTTCCTCATGCCCAACCACAGAAACCCTGCTTGCAGGGTCTAGAGGGGAACTCAAGCACAAATGCACAAACACATAGATATATACACACAACATGTCTGTGTGTTTCTGCATGTGTGTGTGAGACGGAGAGACAGAGAGACCAAGACACGCAGAGAGATAGATAGATAGATAGAGAGAGAGAGATAGAGAGAGCGGAGAGAGAGAGGCGCAAAATGTGCAGTGGTTGATCAGTTCCCTTTTATCTGTACATTGAAGTGTGTCAGCAGGCATCTTGCTTGCCTCTTGAAGAAGCCAGCACGCAATGTCTTGCCAGACAAATAGAGAACCACCACAGACTCACAGCAGCTGATATCTCACAGAAGCTGCCACTTTGGCATCATCTCTCCATATGCAGCCTGGGAACTCACAGCTCTGTCCCAATCTCTGAGTTATTTGACTGGGGCCAGAGTCGCTGGTTTTCTTCCTTCGGAGGAAACAGAAAAATAGTGCCTCCCAATCCCACTCCTGCCGGGTTTCAGGTTCTCCTTCTTGGAAGCATGTGGATCGATGGTGTCTAGCAAAGGTACTCTGTGCAAGTGTAGATTGTCAGAAACTCGGGTCCTAGGTGAAATAAACTAAGGGTGAAATTGTGGAACCGAGATGGTCACCAAGGCATTGGAAACAATGAATACTTAGTGTCAGGAGATCCTTCCTGTGATGGAGGTGAGGCACTCTCGCAGCTCCTTTGTTTCCATGGACACTTGATCTAGCTGGCTGCTCAGACTGTCCACCTGCCGTTTCAGCTCCTTTTTGGTGAGGAGGGCTGTGGGTGGTGAAGGCTCTCCAGCAACCCCTGTGGTTAGAAGAACGTAAATCAACTTGCATTATGACAAGCCATAGAGGATACATCGATCACCCTGAGCCCTAAAATATGTTTGTGAAAGGTCGTGGTGCCTGTCACTCGATGACACACCAATGTTGCTGACCCCAGGCATCTGCTGCCCTGCAGGAATCTTAGATCTCCCATCTGTGAATGTAGTTGCATGTCTCAGCCAGCTGCTCTCTCCCTCTGTCCCCTCAGCGCATGCTTCAAGGCAAGAAAGAAAGAAGGTCCTCTAGCGGATTCCTCAAACCATGGAGGATTGGCAGATCCCTCTGAGCCCTCAAAGTGTTGAAGAAAGCTCCCGTGCCTGTGACTCAGTGACAAACCAATGGAATTTGACCTAGACCTGAGTGGCCTCTGCAGGGGATGTCAAGTTCTCTGATCTCTGAAGGTAGTTGCATGACTCAGCCAGCTGCTCTCCCCTGCCCCAAAGCACATACTAGAAGCCAAGAAAGAAAGAAAGAAAGACTATTCCTTGAGCTTATTCACAGCTTGCATAGTCTCCTTTCAGATGACCCGTAGCATTCACAAGTCTCTGGGTTGAGAAGCTTGGAGGAAATGACCGTAGTCCACAGGGCACTCAGGTGTTTGTTAGAGAAGCCGAAACATCTTGACCTGTTACTCAAAGACACGTCTACAGGTGGGGCAGCCATACGGGTGCAGACCATGGGCACCAGACTCCCAATGGGACATCACTGGCAACTCAGGGCACACAGAGAAGGTTCACAGTACTTCTCTAGTTATCCACTGCCGTTCAAGTACAGGGATGCCCTGCCTTATGCTGAGCACACGCCACTAGTCCCTCCCTCATTCTGGTCTCATTTGGATGCTACGCCTCCCTCAAGCCACACTGTCACGTAAGACCGAAAACCAAGAACTCCCAGCCGGACTTGGAGCTTTTTGCCCTGCCAGTTCCTGACATTTGGGAGAGCAGATTACTAGCCTGGAATCCTCGACTTCCCAGAGACGTGTCAGGAGGTGGAGTCCAATTTGTCTCCCAGAGACCCCAATTCCTGTGCCCCCATTACCCCAATCCCAGCTAAAGGCAACCTTCTCCACAGAGCTCCTCATCCCCTGGCCCAGAACTTACTGTTTTTTTTCTTCTGAAGCATTTATTTTGAGCCTTGAAAGTGAGAAGCTGAATGTCAGCTTTCTTCACTCTCTCTCTGGTCTCTCTCCCTGTCCGTTTTCTCTCCTAAGGAGATTCCGTGGTCTTGCCAACATGTTCATCTCTGAACCTTAGAGGCACTGAAGTACTTGCCTAGCAAAAAGGCAGTTGGAGTTGCCACAACACAGGTGACATCACTGCATTCTATTGTGTCCAGGATACGTTGTGAATGTTGAGGAGAGGGGCTGCTGAAGTCAAGTGGGATGAAAATGGACTCCCTGCTAACCAGCTTTCCTCATGACCTGAGCAGAAGTTGGTTATCCCTGTGCATGATTCTTTCCTGGGACACACAAAGCACGCCTGTAGCACCCCTCTCCAGGAAAACCAGATTTTCCTGATTTATTGGAAGTCAGTGAGTATATTCCACATGGGGATTGGACTATTTTGTTCTATGGAGTAGGTGGCACACAGCCAACTGAATTGCTAGGGAGAGGGCCAGTCCTCTATGTTGTTCCTGGTCTATCCCACTACAAGGACGTGGCCCCACAAACTGAATAAGCTACAAGACAGGGGGCCTAGGCTGGTCCTATGCAAGCTCACTCACTAGATGTCGGTCCAAAGTATTCTGTAGGTCTCCGGAGTTTAGTTCAGCTGTCTTTGTGGATTCATCCTTTCAAGAGCATGACCACCCACTCCCGACTGGGCTCCTGCAATCAATCCTCCTGTCCTGCTCCAAGAAGACATCTGGCACACTTCCCACTGCTTGCCTGTGCATCTCTTCATCTGCTTCAATAAGCTACTGGTTGAAGGGTCTCTGATGACAATGAGGGTAGGCACTCATCTGATTACCACAGATGGTCAATAGAGACACACTGCACCTTTGGTAGAGGAGGCTTGCCTATCCTCTTCCTGTGGTTTCTTGGGAGCTTCCTTCCATCAGGTTTCCCCCAACCTTTACGGTCCCCATCAAGACATCTCTTTCATTACTCTCCCTCCTGTCATTCTGGAGCCCAATCAGTACACGTTAGATCATTTGGTTGTTTTCATCTGACATTATTCTCTCTGATCTCTGCTATGTAGAGAGTTCTATGCTCAGAATTCGCTACGTCCATGCACGATGCCCTCTCTCTACCCAGTCTGCTGGAGTCTCTGGCTACTCCAACAAATGCCATTGCATCCTATCTGAAACTTGACTTTGTCAAA